>NC_064838.1:23914545-24217575 GCF_024166365.1 Elephas maximus indicus
AATAGTCCTAGTCAGATGTGTTCTTTGGTGGACCAGTCTTCTTATCTAGGAAAAATAATATAGTTATAAACCTTAGAAAAACTGTATGTTTTCCAATTTAAGCAAAATCTTTTAGAAATGAGTACACAGTATATTAAAAAATTATTAAATGCACACCAAATATGTACTAAGAATTTTACATAATTATCTTAAATAATCTTCCTAATTTTATTAAGGATGTATTGCTATGATCCTCACTTATAGATCAGAAAGATTGGGCTTAAGCTATTAAATAACTTGTCTAATGTCACAACGGACATACCCTTAGAAGTGAAAATTTACTTAAGAATGTTCTGACTCAGGAAACCAAGTGCATTATTAATGCTTAAAGGCCAGCAATAGTATTTCAGAACTGAAAAAAAGGAAGCAAATTTGTTAATGTTTCTGTTTATCTATTTTCCACACTAAAAATTGAAATAAAAAAGCAGTTAGAAGAAATCTAATAGTAGAGATGGGTCAAAGGATCAATACTAGAAGATTATTATATAAACATTTCAATTTCTGAAACATACTTGCCTTAAACTAGTCCAAGGATTAATTGGTCTGAAGGAACTATACGTAATCTTTCCCATCATCCCCACTTGCCCATTTAAGACACATATAAATCATATATTATATGTAAACATATAATTCTAGTATGTGAACTTAGCCTTCTTTGAGGAAGAGATATAATGAAAAGATTGATCTTGCCTAAAATTCACATAACTGCAATGACCAATGGAATACTTATTATAACTTACAGACTTGTAAAAATAAGAATTAGGCAAAACCATAATTCAAAGGCTTCAATTCTTCTTTGATCTTCCTTATTCAATGTCCAGCTTTCTCATGCATATGAGGCGATTGAAAATACTATGGCTAGGGTCAGGTGCACCTCAGACGTCAAAGTGACATTTTTGCTTTTTAACACTTTAAGGAGGTCATTTGCAGCAGATTTGCCCAATGCAACATGTTGTCTGATTTCCTAACCACTGCTCCCATGGGTGTTGATTGTGAGTCCAAGAAAAATGAAACCCTTGACAGCTTCAATCTTTTCCCCATATATCATCATGTTGCTTATTGGTCCAGTTGTGAGGATTTCTGTTTTCTTTATGCTGAGGTACAATCCACACTCAAGGCTATATACTCTTTGGTATTCATCGGTAAGTGCTTCAAGTCCTCTTCACTTTCTGGAAACAAGGTTGTGTCATTTGCATACTGAAGGCTGTTAATGAATCTTCTTCCAATCCTGAGGTTACATTCCTCTTCATATAGTCTAGCTCCTCAGATTATTTGCTCAGCATACAGATTGCATAAGTATAGTGAAAGGATATAACCCTGAGGCACACCATTTCTGATTTTAAATCAGAAAGTATCCCCTCATTGTGCTCAAACGACTGCCTCTTGTCCTGTATATGGGTTCCTCACGTGTATAGTTAAGGGCTCTGGAATACCTATTCTTTGCAATGTTATCCACAATTTCTTATGATTCATATAATCAATTGCCTTTGCATAGTTAATAAAACACTGGTAAACATCTTTCTGGTATTTTTTTGCTTTTAGCCATGATCCATCAGACATCAGCAATGATATCCTTCGTTCTATGTCCTCTTTTGAATCGGTCTTGAACTTCTGTCAGTTCCCTGTGGATGTACTATGCAGGTATTTTTGAATGATCTTCAAAAATTTTACTTGTGTGTGATATTAGTGATATTGTTCAATAATTTCTGCATTTTGTTTGGATCACCTTTCTTTGGAATGGACACAAATATTTATCGCTTCTAGTCCAATGGCCAGCAGACTATCTTCAAAATTTCTTGACATAGTCAAGTGAGCACTTCCAGTGCTTCATCTGTTTGTGGAACATCCATCAGTTCCTGGAGCCTGGTTTCTCACCATTGCCTTCAGTGCAGGTAGGACTGCTTCCTTAAGTATCATTGGTTCTTGATCATATGTTACTCCTGAAATGGTTGAATGTCGAGCAATTCTTGGTGGTGCAGTGACTATGTGTATTCCTTCCATTTTCTTTTGTTGCTTCCTGCATCGGTCAATATTTTGCCCATACCCATACTCATTGCCATAGAGTCGATTCTAACTCATAGCGACCCTGTAGGACACAGTAGAACTGCCCCCATAGAGTTTCCAAGGAGTACCTGGTAGATTCGAACTGCAGACCTTTTGGTAAGCAGCTGTAGGTCTTAACCACTATGCCACCAGGGTTTCCTATTTTGCCCATAGAATCATTCAATATTGTAACTTGAAGCTTGATTTTTTTTTTTCTTCAGTTCTTTCAGCTTGAGATATGCTGAGCATATTCTTCCCTTTTGGTTTTCTAACTCCAGGTCTTTGCTCATATGTTTGTGTGTGTGTGTGTGTAAGGGAAGTAATAAGTAATTACTGTAGAAGGTTTAAAAGCCTTTGCAGCATTCAGAATTCAAAAGACTGAATTGAGGGTTTTATTTTTCTTAAGATAACAGAAAGAAGAATATAGGACCCAGTAAGGAAAAAGCCTAATTTTTTTGTTAGAAATTATTGTATTTAGTTTATATGGTATGTAAGGAGATAGATTTTACGAGAAACTGGAAACAATATTAAACTACTGACCTGTACCCATCTCTAAAATCTTTATAAAAATTTCCTTCACAGTGAGGTCTGTGCTTTTTTTCTTCCTCCATCCTGAGTTCAAACTTAGCTCCTGGGTCTGCTACTGTGATCGTTAAGGAAGGTTGTGTGTCAGCTTGGTTAGACCATCATTCTCAGTAGTTTAGCAGTTGTGATGTAGCTTGGCACTCATGTAATGATGTAATCACCTCCATGATGAGATCTGATGTAATGTGTTCACCTCCATGACAGAATCTATTGTGAGTAGCTAATCAGTTGAAAGGGACTTTCCTTGGGGGTGTGGCCTCCATCCAATGTGGTGGAATTTCTGGCAAGTCTTGTGGGGTTTTACTTGGATCCTGCAGCTGGCTCCTGCTCATCTGACCTCTGATTCTTAGGATTGAGCTAGCAGCTTATTTGCCATATTGCCTGCCCATCTTAGAATTCATCCATCTCTGCAACCTTTGAGCCAGAGGCCTGCTGTCTGACCTGCCGATCTTGGCTTCTCTAGCCCCTGAAGTTACGTGAGTCAGGCAAAGCCTCTAGCCTGACCCAAGGACTTGGGACTTTCCAGTCTCTACAATCACATGAGCCATTTCCTTGATATAAATCTCTCTATATATTTATGGATCCCTGGTGATGCAGTGGTTAAGAGCTACGGCTGCTAAACAAAAGGTTGGCAGTTTGAATCCACCTACCACTTCTTGGAAACCCTATAGGACAGTAGTACATTGTCCTATAGGGTTGCTATGAATTGGAATCATCTCAGTGGCAATGGGTTTAGTTTTTTATATATATTTATACACTTTACTGGTTTTATTTCTCTAGAAAGCCCAGCCTAGATAACTGCTCAGAAGAGCCTCTGTCTTCTCAACATCATCTAATTCTCCTAAAAGTTGCAAAAATCAGGGGAGGAGGGTAAGAATTATTAAATTCCTGGTCGTAATCTATAATCAGTAATATTTTTTTCAATGAATGAATGAATAATTAAATAAATAAATACTGTTCATTTTGTCAAAAAATAATTGACTCAAATAGAAATTAAAGCATGTAGGGTTTATTTGAGCAGTTAATCTGTAAGCTTACAGAGAAATCCTTCTGTTCAGAGAAGCAGAAGATTCCATTTCAGGCCATTTATAATGAGATTTTTTAAAGAGAAAAAAGGTTAACACGGAGTAACTGTTTGCCTAAACTTAACATAATTAAGTCTTGCTTTCTTCTTTCTTGAGATTGCCAGGCAGTCTTTGTGATGTAGAGGAACTATCTCAACCACTCAGAAAACTCCAAAGATTTAGAATTGTCTTCTCAGGAAACATTGCCCAAAGTAGCCTTTAAATGGATTCATGGTTAACAAATATCACAGAGGGCTGTTTGTGATTTTATGATGACTGTGTCACTACCCTATCTCAATGTTTACCGCCACATGTGGACATTCCATACTGGTCAGTGACTTTGGTGAAATTGCCTATGTAATCAGAGTAATCCATTAATTTGGGGCCTGTTTCCTTTTTTATTAGGATAAGTACTGTTACTCTCATATTCTGACTTTGGTATTGTACAAACTATTAAAGAGTTTTTTTCTTATACTTTTTGGTGTCAACCCTGCACTTGTATTCACAGAATATAAAAGCACAACATTTAAAAATTATAACCTGCCTTAGAATCTTTTAGATCCATGGTACTCATGGTGTAGTCCAGAACTCAGCAACATCAGCACCATCTGGGGCTTGTTGAAGTCCAGAATTCCAGGCTCCTTCCTGACCAGCTGAGTGAGAATCTGCACTTTAACGTGATCCCAAATTGTTATAATGTACATTAAAGTTTGAGAGGCAATGTGTTACATGGCATGTTTTTTTCCAATGTTGAATGTTATGAATGGACTAGAATAAGCCTAACACTTGATATAATGTAATGCTATATTGTCCATTTAAGCTACGTTATTTATTTCTTGCCGCAGATATTTATGACTAATTTCCTGCACTAAAGTATAGGAATTGGTTATCAAATGTGATTGACTTTAAACCTAAATATTGATGAAAGAGATATTTTAAAACATAAATATTTTTGAAAGAGATAATGCTCAAGTATGGGGTACCACTTAGATAATTTTATATTACTGGGATTTATTTGCAGGAAAAAATATTTTTTTAATGAATTATAGAGATCTACAAAGCCACCAGATGTACTGATTCTTATTTTTATTGACAATATATATAACATCGGCATTATTCAGGGCATATGAGTTGGTTTAGAAGGTTTGAAGATTTATTCTATTGACAATATAATATTGTCTCTTGATACTAGCTGGCATTAAACCCAGAAAAATCATCAACTGCAATAACAGTTGTACATGAATATCTCAGAGTATGCTATTATTTCAAATCTGGAAATCATCATAAACATATTTTCTTTTTAGAATTAAAGCTATATATTGTGTTACATGGTTGTTTATGGCTTTGAGGGAAACTCACAATTATCACTCATTTAATTACAATGAATTGAAATGTCTACGTAATTATGCTCTTAAAATTGGACAGATTTATAAGGAGTTTTGGGTTAATATTAGTCTTAATACTATCCAAACTACATTCTGAATATACATATTTTTCAGTTCATCCTGGTACTGTGCCACATTAAGTCATTCTCGCAAGCCCTCTGAGGCTTGATGAAGCAAAACTTTGTCTAATAATTGAATCAAAGGGAAATTCTAAGCCTTTTATTTGTAAAGAGCTAGTAAGGAATTCAGCAAATATTTATTGACACTCAATGTGAAGAACATAGTTCTTGGTACTGTGTGGTTAAAAAAAATTACTATGAAACAGTTTCTTTGCCCTACAGATCACAAAATTGGAAGCAGGATATATGTGTGTATGTCTGTCTTTGTGTGTCTGATCATCATTGAAAAGAAAGGCTAATCTTTCCATCTTATAGTCATTTTTCATATATTTCAAACACCAGATATAATTTTAAATAGTAGTAATAGTATTAGTAGTCTTCACTAAGCACTAATATTATGCCAACAGCATTGCTAAGCACTTCAATTTTATGATCTCATTGAACTTATTATGAATCCTATAAATTAGAAAATGTTTGTTATTCCCATTTTTGTACATCAGAAAAGAGAGGCTCAGCAAGGTTTTGGATTTCTTTGTCAACATCACAGAGATAGTAAGTGGTCCATCCAGGAAACAAAATAGATCATAGCTGGCTTCCAGCATATACATATTTTTCATCCTTGTTCATGGTAAGCTCCTGATTCTGTGGCGTAACAGTGAATAAGCACCAAATAAAGAGGCTTCTAAAACAGTAGGAAAGGAGGCAGAGCCAACATGGTGCCCTAGACAGACACATCATGCCATCCCTTTGTAGCAAAGACCTGAAAAACTAAGTAAAACAGATAAAAATGTTAGTCCTTGAACCCTAAGCATCAAATGAAGGATTAAAGATATAAATTGAACAGCAAACAAAAGAAGAAAGTGAAGGAAAACAGACAAGAAGCCATACAGAGTGGAGGTGCCCTGACGACAAACACATTGCAGTGTCGCCATCTTGGAGCACAGCCATCAACAAACCCAGACAGGCAGTACAGGAAAGCAACTTCATGGAGCTCACAATAGGAGGCAGAGCAACCATCCCATATTCCATCCCTTTTTCTGCCAGCCCTTGCCATGCCACCAAGGCTAGAGTATCCCCGGCTCAGGCCTGGTGCAGCAACAGATCCACACTGTTCTTCTCCTCCTGCCACTCAACCAGCTGCTGAATGGAGGGGAGTAAGCTCGTGCCACTTCCCATCCAACACCCCCACCTATTTGGTGAGGGTCTGTGACTGCTCCCACATCCCTAGACTAACAGCAGGCAGACAGTGCCTACCCAGTCTGCCCTCAGCCACCTCACCAAACCAGTGTACAGTGAGGTGGGCTCACCCTGCCTGCTGCTGCCTTCTTCACCTGGACAAGGTGATAAGAGCTATCATGCCCACCATCATGGATTGAATTGTGTCTCCCCAAAATAAGTGTCAACTGGGTTAGGCCATGGCTGTCAATATCGTGTGGTTGTCCTCCATTTTGTGGTTGTAATTTTATGCTAAAGAGGATTAGGAAGGGGTTGTAACACATGCCTGATCCAGTGTAAAAGGAGTTTCCCTGGGCTGTGGCCTGCACCCCTTTTTTATCTTACAAGAGATAAAAGAGAAGTGAGTGGGGGGGGGGACTTCATACCACCAAGAAAGCAGTGCTGGGAGCAGAGCACGTCCTTTGAACCTGGGTTCCTATACAGAGAAGCTCCTAGTCCAGGGGAATATTGATGACAAGGACCACCTCCAGAGATGACAGAGAGAAAAAGCCTTCCCCTAGAGCTGAGACCCTGAATTTGGACTTCTAGCTTATTAGACTGTGAGAAAATAAATTTCTCTTTTTTTTAAACTATCCACTTGTGGTATTTTTGTTAGAGTAGCACTAAATGACTAAGACACCCACAGATGAGCAGGTAGAAAAGCACAGCAGACCTGCCTGCCCTGACATATCAAAACAAAACAAAGAAGCAGGATGAAACAAACAAACACAAAATAAATAAAGAAAGAAAATAATACCTTAATCTCTCAGAGAAAGCAGACGATATGAAAACATAAAAAAGGAGGACAAGATACCTCCAGCAAATGACTAAAATAAAGAATCAGATGGCATTCTGGTAGAAGAAAAGGCAGTGGAACTACCTGACATGGAATTCAAAGGACTAATATTTAGGGCTCTCTTTTTTTTTAAGATTTTTTTTTTTTTAAGAGATTCAGGTTTAGTGGGTTAAGAGATTAGGAAAGAGATCAAGGAAAACTCAGACAAAACCGAGGGAAAAAATAGACAAAATCATGGAAAATACAGACAAAGCTTATAAAAACATAGCCAAAATAAAGGAAAACACACCCAAAGCAATAGAATAATTCAGGAAAATAACACAAGAATAAAACTTCAAAATAAATAATTAGAAATCATACAGAAACAGCAACAAGAAATCTAAAAGATAAACAATAAAATTTCAGAAACGGGCAACTCCATAGAATATTTTAGGAGTAAATTTGAAACAATGGAAGACAGAATCAGCGATATTGAAAACAAATTAATGGATGTCACTTTGTTTAAGGAAAAATCAGACAAAAGAATGAAGAAAACCTAACAATTATGTGAGACACCATCAAAAAGCAAAAATATGCCTGTGATCAGAGTTCCAGAACAGGGGAAGAAAATGGAAAACACAGAGAAGATTGTAGAAGATTTGCTGGCAGAAAACATCCCAAATATCATGAAAGATGAAAATCTGTTCATTCAGGAAGCTTAATGAATCCCATATAGGACAGACCCTAAAAGAAAGTCACCAAGACATGTCATAATCATGTTTTCCAAAACCAAAGACAAAGAAAGAATCCTGAGAACAGCTTGAGAAAAACGAAAAGTCACAAAAGGGAAACAATAAGACTAAGCTCTGATTACTCAGCAGAAACTATGCAGGCAAGAAAGCAATGGAATGACATATATAAAAAATTTGAAAGAAAAAACTTCCGACTAAGAATCACATGTCCTGTAAAATTCACTGTCAAATATGATGGTGAAACTAGGACATTTCCAGATAAACAGAAAAGAAGGGAATTCTTAAAAATCAAACCAAACTTACAAGAAACATTAAAGGGAGACTTTTGGTTAGAGAACCAATGACATCAGAGAAAAACCAGAGTCTAGAACACAGGACAGCTTCAGCCAGATACTAAACCAGGTAAGGAACATTCAATAACAACAACAACAACAACTAAAAAAAGCTAAAAGACTTAAAATAGGGAAACAGAGACATCAACCTGTTAAATGATGACAATGTCAAACAATAAAAAGGAAATTAAACTATGCAGGTATAGAACTCTCAAATGGACAGCAAGTCAAGGCAATATCAAGTAATAAAAGACTGGTTCAAACTTAGGAAGATAAGGGTAAATTTCAAGGTAACGGCAAAGGAAGCTATAAACCTACTCATCAGAATAAAAAAAGAAGAAAAACTTAAAGTCTCAGTAAACACAAAATCTACAATAAAGGAAGAAAACAAAATCCATAAACAAATGAAACTCAGCAGAGGAAATTAAGAGGAACTAAGAAAACATCAGCACCACAAAAACTAAACAAAACAAAAAAACAAGACATCAGTATGACAGCAATAAACTTATACCTATTGGTAATCACACTGAATGTAAATGACTTAAATGTACCTGTAAAGAGACAGAGAGTAGCAGAATGGATAAAAAAGCATGACCTATCAATATACTGTCTACAAGAGATGCTCCTTAGACACAAAGACATAAATATATCAAAAATCAAAGGACGAAAAAATAATATATCAAGCCAAAAAAGGGCAGGAGTGACAACACTAATCTCAGATAAGATAGACTTTAAGGCAAAATCAACCATAAAAGACAAGGAAGAACATTATATAATGATTAAAGGGACAATCCACCAACATGACATAAACTTAATAATTATCTATGCACCCAATGACAGGGCTCTGAAACATATAAAACAAAATCTACAAACACTGAAAAGAGAAATACACAGTTCCACAGTAATAGTAGACTTCAACACAGCACTCTCACTAAAAGACAGAACATCTAGAAAGAAACTTAACAAAGATACAGAAGATCTAAAGGCCAAAATCAACCAACTTGACCTCAAGACATATATAGAACACTTCATCAAACAGCAGCAAATTATACATTCTTCTCCAATGCACAAGGAACATTCTCCAGAATAGATCACATTTTAGGCCACAAAACAACCCTCAATAAAATCCAAAACATCAAAATGATACAAAGCATTCTCTCTGATCACAACCATAAAAGTAGAAATCAATAACAGGAAGAGCAAGGGGAAAAAAAAAAAAATCAAATACATGGAAACTGAATAAAACCTTGCTTGAAAACAACTGGTTAATAGAAGAAATAAAAGAGGGGGAAAAATTCCTAGAATTAAATGAGAATGAAAACATATCATAGCAAAACATTTGAGACATAGCAAAGGCAGTGCTCAGAGGTCAATTTATACCAATAAATTCACATATCAAAAAAGAAGAACAGATCAGAACCAAAACATTAGCCCTACAACTCTAACAAACAGAAAAAGAACAGCAAAAGAAGCCCACAGCCACAAGAAGAAAGGAAACAATAAAGATTAGAGCAGAAATAAATGAAATAGAGAACAGAACAATAATAGCAAGAATCAACAAAAGTTGGTTCTCTGAAAAGATCAACAAAATTGAAAAACCATTGGCCAAACTGGCAAAAGAAAAGCAAGGGAGGAAGCAAATAACCTGAATAAGAACTGAGATGGTGAACATTACCACAGACCCAACTGAAATAAAAAGAGTCATAACAGATGCTATGAAAAACTGTACTCCAACCAATTTGAAAACCTAGAGAAAATGGACAAATTTCTAGAAACTCACTACCTCCTACGTAAACTAATGCAAGCTGAGATAGAAAATCTGAATAGACCTGTAACAAGAGAAGAAATTGAAGAGGTAATAAAAAAAGCTATCCACCAGAAAAAAAAAAAAAAAAAAAAAAAGAGCCCTGGCCAGGATGGCTTCACTGGAGAATTCTACTAAATATTCAGAGAAGAGTTCACACTGGTACTACTCAAACTATTTCAGAGCGTAGAAAAATTAGGAATACTCCCAAATTCATTCTATGAAGCCAGCATAACCCTGATACTAAAACTAGGCGAAGACACCACAAAAAAAAAAAAAAAAAAAAATTACAGACTAATATCTCTCAGGAATATAGATGCAAAAATTCTCAACAAAATTCTAGCCAATAGAATTCAGCATCGTATCAAAAAAGTAATACACCACGACCAAGCAGGATTCACATCAGGTATGCAAGGAGGATTCAACATTAGAAAATCAATCAACATAATCCTCCACATAAATAGAACAAAAGAAAAGAATCACATGATCATCTCAATCAATACAGAAAAAAGGTCCTTGATGAAGTCCAACACCCATTCCTGATAAAAACTCTCAATAAAATAGGAATAGAAGGGAAATTCCTGAACATAATAAAGGGCATCTATACATCCCTGGTGGTGTAGTGGTTAAGTGTTATGGCTGCTAACCAAAAGGTCGGGAGTTTGAATCTGTCAGGCGCTCCTTGGAAACTCTATGGGGCAGTTCTATTCTGTCCTCTAGGGTTGCTATGAGTCAGGATCGACTCAACGGCAGTGGAGTTTTTTATATAAAACCAACGGCCAACATTATTCCAATGGAGAAAGATTGAAAGCATTCCTCCTGAGAACAGGAAGAAAACAAGGATGCTCTTTACCATCACTCCTATTTAACATTGTGCTAGAAGTCCTAGCTAGAGCAAGAAGGCAAGGAAAGAAAATACAGGGCATCCAAATTGAAAAGAAAGAAGTAAAGGTATCCCTATTCACAGATAATATGATATATACATAGAGAACCCCAAAGATTCCACAAGAAACTATTGGAACTAATAGATTGAGCAGAGTAGCATAATACAAGATCAACATACAAAAATCCGTTGGATTCCTATATACCAACAAAGAGAACTTTGAAAAGGAATTCAGGAAACTAATATCATTTATAATAGCCCCTGAAAACATAAAGTATTTATGACAAATATGACAAGGAATGTAAAAAAAATCTATACAAAGAAAACTACAAAACACTATTGCAAGAAACCAAAAGAGACCTACATAAATGGAAAAACATACCATGCTCATGAATAGGAAAACTCGACATTGTGTAAATGTCAATTCTGTCCAAAGCAATCTACAGATATAATGCAATCCCTATTCAAATACCAACAGCATTCTTTAACCAGCTGGACAAATTAATCACCAACTATATGTGGAAAGGAAAGAGGCCCTGGATAAGCAAAGCATTATTGAAGAAAAGAACAAAGTAGGAGGCCTCACACTACCTGATCTTAGAATGTACTATACATCCACAGTTGTCAAAATAGCCTGGCACTGGTACAAAGACAGACATAAAGACCAATGGAACAAAATCGAGAACCCAGATGTAAATCCTTCCACCTATGGTCAGCTGATTTTTGACAAATACCAAAGTTCATTAAATGGGGAAAAGACAATCTCTTTGACAAGTGGTGCTGGCAAAACTGGATGTCCATCTGTAAAAAAATGCAACAGACCCCATAACTCACACCATACACAAAAAGTAAATAAAAATGGATTCATCAAAATGGATCAAAGGCTTAAATATAAACCTAAAACAATAAAGATCATGGAAGAAAAGATAGTGACAATGCTAGTGGCCCTAAGACATGGAATAAATACAATACAAACCATAACTAGCAATGCACAAACACTAGAAGATAAACTAGATAACTGGGAGCTCCTAAAAATTAAACACTTACGCTCATCCTCAGAACAGACCGTCAATGGCTCATATGCAAGTTCAAGTTGAAACTAAAGAAAATTAGAACAAGTCCAAGAGGGCCAAAGTATGACTTTGAGTATATCCCACCTGAATTTAGAGACCATCTCAAGAAGAGATTTAACGCATTGAACACTAATGACCGAAGACTAAGACGAGTTGTGGAATGACATCAAGGACATCATACACAAAGAAAGCAAGAAGTCATCGAAAAGACTAGAAAGAAAAAAAAAGACCCAAATGGGTGTCAGAAGAGACTCTGAAACTTGCTTTTGAAGGGTGAGTAGCTGAAGCAAATGGAAGAAATGATGAAATAAAAGAACTGAACAGAATATTTCAAAGGGCGGCTTGAGAAGACAAAGTAAAGTATTACAAAGACATGTGGCAAAGACCTGGAGTTAGAAAACCAAAAAGGAAGAACACACTCGACATTTCTCAAACTCAAAAACTGAAGAAAAAATTCAAGCCTCCAGTAGCAATATTGGAAGATCTATGGAGAAAATATTAAATGACACAGGAAGCATCAAAAGAAGATGGAGGGAATACAGAGTCACTCTACCAAAAAGAATTAGTTGATATTTAGCCATTTCGGGAGGTAGAGTATGATCAGGAACTGATGGTACTGAAGGAAGAGGTACAAGCTGCACTGATGGCATTGGCAAAAAACAAGGCTCCAGGAATTGAAGGAATACAAGTTGAGGTGTTTCAAAAAACTGAGGCAGCACTGGAAGTGCTCACTCATCTATGCCAAGAAATTTGGAAGACAGCCAGCTGGGCAACTGACTAGAAGAGATTCTTAAGTATTCCTAATAAAAGAAAGATGATCCAACAGAACAAGGAAGTTATCTAATAATATCATTAATATCACATACAAGTAAAATTTTGCTGAAGATCATTCAAAAGTGGCTGCAGCAGTACATCAACAGAGAACTGCCAGAAATTCAAGATGGATTCAGAAGAGGACGTGGCCTTGTTCTGACTGATGATACTGAGCTTCTGCATTGTCTCTTTCCACAGATGTAGTCAATTTGATTCCTGTGTGTTCCATCTGGCAAGGTCCATGTGTATATAGTCACTGTTTATGTTGGTGAAAGAAGGTATTTGCAATGAAGAAATTCATTGGTCTTGCAAAATTCTATCATTCACTCTCCAGCATTGTTTCTATCACCAACGCCATATTTTCCAACTACTGATCCTTCTTCTTTGTTTCCAACTTTCGGATTCCAATCACCAGTAATTACCAATGTGCCCTGATTGCATGTTCGATCAATTTCAGACTGCAGCAGCTGATAAAAATCTTCTATTTCTTCATCTTTTGCCTTAGTGGTTGGTGAGTAAATCTGAATAATAGTTGTATTAACTGGTCTTCCTTGTAGGCATATAGATATTTTCCTATCATTGACAGCATCGTACTTCAGGATAGATCTTGAAATGTTCTTTTCGACGATGAATGCAACACCATTCCTTTTCAAGTTGTCATTTCCAGCATAGTAGACTATATGATTATCTGATCGAAAATGGCCAATACCAGTCCATTTCAGCTCATCAATGACTAGGATATTGATGTCTATGCATTCCATCTCATTTTTGATGATTTCCAATTTTCCTGGATTCATACTTCATACATTCCAGTTTCCAATTATTAATGGATATTTGTAGCTGTTTCTTCTCATTTTGAGTTGCACCACATCTGCAGATGAAGGTCTGAAAGCTTTACTCCATCCATATCATTAAGGTTGACTCTACTTTGAGGAGGTAGCTCTTCCCCTGTCATCTTTTGAGTGCCTTCCAATCTGGGGGGGCTCATCTTCCAGCACTATATCAGACAATGTTCCACTGCTACTCATAAGGGTTTCACTGGCTAATGTTTTTCAGAAGTAGACTGCCAGATCCTTCTTCCTAGTCTGTCTTAGTCTGGAAGCTCAGCTGAAGCCTGTCCTCCACGGGTGACCCTGCTGGTATCTGAATACCAGTGGCATAGCTGCCAGCATCACAGCAACATGCAGTATGACAAACTGACAGACATGTGGGGGAATTAGCCATGTAGCAAATCAAAGCTACAATGAGACACCATCTCACTCCAACATTACTGGCACTAATCGAAAAAAGAAAAAAAAAAAGAATGTAAAAAATGTTGGAGAGATTGCAGGAAGATTGGAACTCTTATGCACTGATGGTGGGAATTTAAAGTGGTACAACTATGGAAAATGATATAATGCCTCTTTAAAAGGGTAGAAATACCATGAAATCCAGTAATCCCACTCCTAGGAATATATCCTAGAGAAATAAGAGCTGTCACACAAATAGACATATGAACACCCATGTTCATTGCAGCATTATTCACGATAGCAAGAAGATGGAAACACTCCAAGCGCCCATCAAAAGATGAATGAATATGCAAATTATGGTACATACACACAGTGGAACACTACCCAATGATAAAGACTAATGATAAATCCATGAAACATCTCACAACATGGATGAATCTAGAAGACATTATCCTGAGTGAAATAAGTTGATCGCAAAAGGACAAATATTGTATGAGACCACTATTATAAAAACCCAAGAAAAGGTTTACATACAGAAAAAAAACAATGTTTGATGGCTGTGAGGCAGAGGATGGGTAGGGAGGGGAAATAACTGACAAGTATTAACTTTGGTGAAGGGGAAGATAATACTCAATATAGGAGAAGTCAGCACAACTTGATCAAGGCAAAGATATAGAAGCTTCCTAGACACATCCAAATACCTTGTGGGACTTATTTACTGGGTCTGAGGGCTGTGGGCCATGGTCTTGGGGGACATCTAGGTCAATTGGCATAACATAGCTTAAAAAGAAAATGTTCAGCATCCTACATTGGTTAGTAATGTCTGGAGTCCTAAAAGCTTGAGAGTGACCATCTAAGATACTTCCATTGGTCCCAGCACATTCAAAGCAAAGGACAATGAAGAAAATTAAAGACATAAGGAAAATAGCAGTCCAAAGGACTAAGGGACCACAGAAAACACAGCCTTCACCAGTCTGAGCCTAGAACAACTAGATAGTGCCCAGCTACCACCACCAACCACGCTGACAGGGATCACAATAGAGGGTTCTTGGCAGAACACAGGAAAAATGTAGAACAAAATTCAAATTCACAAGGAAAGACCAAACTTACTGGTCTTACGGTGACTGGAGGAACTCACGAGACTATTGATCCCAGGCACCCTGCTAACTCAGAACTGAAACCATTTCCAAAGTCTACCTTTTAGCCAAAGATTAGACAGGCCTAAAAAACAAACATTTACACACGTGAGGACTGTTCTTGTTAGTTCAGTCAAGTATATGAGACCAAATGGGCAACACTTGCCGAAAAGCAAAGAGGAGAAGGCAGGAAGGGACAGGAAAACTGGATGAATGGGTGCTGAGAATTCAGGGTTAGGAGGGAAAGGGGAAGAGTGCTGACACATTGTGGGGACTGCAACTAATGTCACAAAACAATTTGTGCATAAAACTTTTTAATTGCAGAACTAATTTGTGCTGTAAGCTTTCACCTAAAACACAATAAAGTTAAAAAAAAAAAAGTCAGAAAAAGCTAATTCTGGGAGCACTGCCTTTAGACTCAGTACCATACAACTACAATCAGAGGGCTAACACAACCGAAACTGAGCCTTATTGCTTTCCAGCATGCATGGGGTCCCCATGTTAGCCTTATCTGAAAAGTAGGAAGAGGTTTAGCATAGGCAATACCAGTCCAATAGTATAAGTCGTTTCCTTGCAAGAGTATAAAAATCATTTTTTCTGGAAGCATAGAAAATGAAAAGTTCAAGTATGCTTATAATGTGTCAAAGTTTGTAGTAGCTACCACTGCCATTTTATATCAGCCCCTGCTTTCTGGATCTTTTGTGTAACGGCTGCCTGAGTGTTACTTTTTTACTTGATGATTTTTCTTAAGAAATATTACCCTTTTAGGCCAAAGATGAAGAAGTTTGCCTGTTGGTAGCCAGTGGTAGCACTGTTTCAAAGCAAAACTTTCAAAGGGGAACATGGAAGGCAGGCAAACATGTCTGCCCCCTGAAGGCCTTTAAAGTAACTCATTTTTACTTTGTTTTGCAATCTTATGGGTTCTTTCAAAACAAAAGAGTGACAATTTTTATTTAATTGAGTTAGAGTTGGACATCTCATAGAGCCACTGAAGGGGAAAACAGGCTTTGCGAGGTCAGACATGGCTGCCCTCATGTTTTCCATTAGTTAGTTCGCTGCTTCTGTTTCCATTAGTTTGCTGCTGTTTCCATTAGTTCACTGCTGTTTCCCAAGCCCCTGTTATGTGGCCTTGATGAGGCAGTCTTCTGTAACCCTGTGGCTTGGAGCCACCTTTGTCCTTGACCACTATAAAAGCTCCCCATCCCCTTGCTGCTGGATGCAGAGAACTGCTTGGTCCTACAGTCTCCCAGGGTCATCTGCCTCCATGCGTAAATCTCCTTAAATAATAAAGACTTCTTTGCTACCATATTGAAGTTGCCCACCACTTTCTTTGGTCTTTTGGCACCCTCCAATTTTGGAGGCAAACTCCAATTACTGGTCCATACCTGGACAGCCATAAAGAATGGGAATCTACCATCATTTTGGAAGTAATTTCCAATAAAGGAACATTAATGTTGGAAACTTGAACAGGAGTCATTTTGGCATCAAAGGAATTAGAGACTCTTGTATGAGTTTCTCATAGAAGAGTTTCTATTATCACCTGCCTTTTTTTTTGTTAAATAACACAAGGATTACTGTTTTTTTTTCTCTCTTTTGATTATGATGTCATGAAGTTACACATGCTCTGAAGTTTTGTCTTTGTGAATGGACTCAGCAGTTTTGCACAGTTTAATAAGTAGTTAGACTCAATCATCATTCCTTACCATATGTTTTTATCACATTTGTAACTGGCAGGAAATAGTTCATTTAAACCAAATTAATCATTTTGCCTGAGTTAATATTTGTTAGCATGAATTATACCAGTGGCTACTTCACATTTTTTACTTCACTCCCCCTTGTCTTCACTGCTATTAGAGGCCCAGCTGTATTTTAATGTAAGAAGAGAAAAGAAAGGACAACAATAACAACAACAAAAAAAACTTGGGCCTAGATTTAAGTGTTTAAGATGATGACAGGCAAGAAACAAAAGTCTTGACATTTTCCCTATTTTTCCTGGTGGAATAATAGAGACTTTTCTTAAACAGATTCTTTATAAATTAACAGGTTTATTTAACTTTTGAGTGCTACTAAAATGATCAAAAAAAGTACAGCAATAACTCGGGGAAGTATAATACTTGGAAATATCAAGGCCCATACTCTGAAGTCCCGTCATGGAAATGATAAACTTAAAGGCTAGTTAGTTGTTTAGGGTTTAACTTAATGAGAATGCATTTTGAACTCAATTACCATTCAGTGGCTTGTTGAAATCTGGCTTGTACATTATTCCCATCTCTTTCAGCTCTGTTCAAGACGTCACATTGCTGACTTGATATTAGTCATAGTGGGAGTAATTACACCACAGAAATCAGCAAATTCTAGAAATCAGGGTTCCCTCCACAGAGGCATAGCGAGGGTGGGCAGAAGAGACACTTGCTCCCAGGCCAAGTCCAAAAGGGCACTAGAGGAGGGGCCACAAACATGAAAGACCTCTGACTGGGGCAGCCAGACAAGAGGGGGGAGGGTGTTTCTGCTGACACTTGCTGTTATCAATGTCTATTCCTCTTGAAATTGAGGGGGGCAGAAATTCCCCCTGGATGTTCGTTACCCTTGCTATGCCTCTGCACCCCAACCCCTTACAGAGCTCATTGCTGAATGTTTACCAGTATACTACCGTGTGACCGTATAATTTTTTCTGTCCTGTATCATCAGCTCTTATTTGTTCCCTTAAAAAATGCATGTTATTAGCCATAAGGTTAATCACACATCACCAGGATCAGCTGCAAATTAATCGGAAACAACCAGCCCAATGCTTACACTTTTCCTGGCTACCTTTAGCACAAGTTAGGGCCTCATTAAATATTTACTGAGTGAATAAATTACCATATATAATAAAGGACTTATCTCTTTGTAGGTAGGGAGCCCTGGTGGTGCAGTGGTTAAGAACTTGGCTGCTAATTAAAAGGTCAGCAGTTCAAATCCACCAGCTGCTCCTTGGAAACCCTAGGGGGAAGTTCTACTCTGTCCTATAGAGGTGCTATGAGTTGGAATTGACTCAAAGGCAACGGATTAGGTTAGGTTATGTGCATATATATGTTCTCAAAAACATGCATTTAATGTAGACTAGCACTTGTCAGAAACGATAGCATGATAATTCATATTCAGTGAGGAGCAGTTTCACAGGACATATAGAGAAAAAGCTATTAAAGATACAGGGCAGGACTTAAATTCCATTTGAACTACTTGTTATATTTGGGACCTTAGACCAGTTATTTGAATTCTATAAATTTCAACTTGTCATCTGAAAATACAGAAAATAATACCTACCCTGTGGGATTATTATGGAGCCCCTGGGTGTGTAAAAGTTAACATGTTTGGCTGCTAACGGAATGGTTAGAAGTTTGAGTTCAAGTCCACCCACAGGTACCTCAGAAGAAAACCCTTACAATCTACTTCCAAAAAATCAGACCCTGAAAACCTGATGGATCACAGGTTCTACTCTAACACATATAAAACCATATGGGATCCCATAAATCGAATCAACTCCACAGCAACTGTTTTTTTTTCTCTTGGGTGGGTGGTGTGGGGAGCCTATTGTGGAGATTAACATAATATAAAGCATCTGGCATGTACTCAGTGTTCAAAATGGAAGTAGATATCCCTAACATAACAACAATACTTTTATTGTTACTATTACTGTTATTTTAGTTGTAATCATAGGAGTATAACTGACTTTTCCCAATTCCCATGATTGGAATAAAAAATATATGATTTTCCAGCTATGGCATCAATGGTAATTCACCTAATGTCACTTGAAATAAGTCTCAGTATCTGGACTCTGTAATGAGAACTCAAATTCAAGGAGGTCTGACCTAAGCATTTTCCTTACAAACCTTAGGATTAGTTTCCAATTGCACAGTTAAAATGTGCAATTAAATTTTTCTAAATAAGAGATCTAAGTTAACAGTAAATTTCTAAGACCAGAGAGAAACAATTCCCCAAACATCAAACACTAGAACATAGACATCCCCTAGCCTTTATTATTCTTTTAGGTAAATAGGAGAACACATGATTATGCAAAATTTAAATTCTTCTAAATCAATGACTTCCAAGCATTCGTGTACAGAAAAATATCCGGGGAAGCCTGTGGAAAAAATGCAGGTTATTGAAATCTGTTTTACCAACTCCTTACCCTAGGAGAGAGGGTAGATAGGGAGGAAGAGAAAATGAAGAGAAAGGTAGGAAGAAGAGAGAAGGAGGAAAGATAGGGAGAGATGAAAGAAAGAGAACAGGAGTGTAGAAGGAGGGAGAGAGGAAGGAGAGAGAGAACAATATTTTAGGGAAGAATTCATGTTTACTTCTGTGTTTATTCTAATTACCTAAAGTCTCATCACTCTCCTTTTTGTTCTTCCTACCTCCCACCCCAGAGTCTTGACATTTAAAAAATATACTGGGGGTTTATATTGATGTAATTTAGGTAGATTTATCACTTAGGCTAAGTCACCCCACTAGAAATGGTATCACAAGTCAAAACGATATCAAGTCAAATATGATTTTCTCTATGAAGCAGCAGGGAGAGGTGGGGCCAAGGTGGTGGAGTAGTCAGATGCTTCAGGTGATCCCTCTTAAAACAAAGGCCCAAAAAAACAAGCAAAACGATTATATATATGACAAGCTAGGAGCCTTGAACATCAAAGGCAAAGTTAGAAAATGGACTGATCAGCAGGTGAGGGAGAGACAGCTCAGAAGAGGTGAGGAGTTACTGGACCTGAATCACCAGGAACCCTCAGGCACCATTCCCTGGAGTGACCATGGCAGGGCTGGTGGTAGTGTTCCGGACGTGGTTTACTCAGGGAGATACAGTGAGCCCCACAGCCTACTCACACCTCCAGAACCAGAGAAGAACTGTGCTCTTGGCAAAAGCTAAGTACTTGCATTTATTTTTCTGCACCCCCAGCCCCCAAGTCGGCTTTAGTGCTATTGTCCCCTGGGCCCGAGAGAGGTCCTGCTGCATGCTCTGAGCCATTTTCCTGGCCTTGGAGAAGGAATAAATTCACAACTGGGGGAAAAAATAATCTGCCAACTCCACTAAGCTGGGGAGCTCAGGACAGAAGCAGCTCCTATCCAGGCACAAATGGTCCATGGACTTTGAATACCTTTCACCCCTGCAAGGATCTGTGTGGGCCCATTTCAGGAGAATAGGCCCTTGTTCACAGACAGCAACTGCTTCAGCTGTGCAGTTGAGAGGTGGGTGTTTGATGTTTGACACAGCTTTGCCTATTAAACAATGTCCTCACCTACCCACATCAGGGGCCTAAGGACTGGTGGTTCCACCCATGTCACCTAGACACCCACAACAGAGGTCCAAGGATAAGTGGTACCTCCCAGTCCTTACAACCAAAAGCACTGGGTGCCCATGGTCCCACTGCAGAGCCCACCCACCTATATGCTGTATGGAGCAGGTACGCGCTTTCCTCACAGACACTCAGGGGATGGTTGTCAGCCTCCTGCCCTGTTCAGAGCATGATCCCCAGCTGAAACCAGATACCTGTACCTACACCAATCAACCCTACCCCTCTAAGACTGTAGGACAGAGCCCATACCACACACTTGATGACCAACTACCTGGATACATGAGCTGAACAAATACAAGAAAAGTGAATGGGCTCCTAGGCTCATATACCTGGTAACAGCTCTAGCCATCTGGTGACAGGACATTAGGGCTTCAAAGGCAAAAATAATTGAGTTAGCTCACCCAAGCAGCCTATTTGGGCTTATTAAAACAAAACAAAGAAGCTAGGATACAGTAAACAAACATAAAATAAACTAATACAATAACTTATAGATGGCTCAGAGACAATAGTCAATATCAAATCACATAAAGAAGCAGACCATTATCACTTCAACAAGCTCTCAAAACAAAGAATAAAGGGATCTTCCAGACGAAGGTGCATTCCTGGAATTACCAGATGCAGAATACAAAAGGTTAATATACAGAACTCTTCAAGACATCAGGAATGAGATCAGGCAAAATGCAGAACAAACCAAGGAACACACAGATAAAGCAGTTGAAGAAATTAAAAAGGTTATTCAAGAACATAATGAAAAATTTAATAAGCTGCTAGAATCCATAGAGAGACAGCAATCAGAAATTCAGAAGATTAACAATAAAATTGCAGAATTAGACAACTCAATAGAGAGGCAGAGGAGCAGAATTGAGCAAGTGGAAGGCAGAGTTAGTGAGATTTAAGATAAAACACTTGGCACCAATACATTTGAAGAAAAATCAGATAAAAGAATTTTAAAAAATGAAGATACCTTAAGAATCATGTGGGACTCTATTAAGAGAAATAACCTACGCGTGATTGGTTTACCGAAACAGGGATGGATAGCAGAAAATACAGGGAGAATTGTTGAAGATCTGTTGGCAGAAAACTTCCCTTATATCACGAAAGATGAGAAGATATCTATTTAAGACACTCATCAAACTCCACATAAGGTAGATCTTAAGAGATAGTCACCAAGACATATTATAATCAAACTTGCCAGAACCAAAGATAGAGAATTTTAAGAGCAGCTAGGGATAAACAAAAAGTCACTTACAAAGGAGAGCCAATAAGAATAAGCTCTGACTACTTGGCAGAAACCATGCAGGCAAGAAAGCAATGGGATGACTTATATCAAGCATTGAAGAAAAAAAAAAATTGCCAGCCAAGAATCATATATACAGCAAAACTCTCTCTCAAATATGAAGCTGAAATTAGGACATTTCCAGATAAACAGAAGTTTAGGGAATTCATAAAAACTAAACCAAAACTATAAGAAATACTAAAGGGAGTTTTCTGGTTAGAAAATCAATGCTATCAGTTATCAGCCCAAGACTAGAACACAAAACAGAGCAATCACATGTCAACCCAGACAGGGAAATCACAAAAATAAATCAAGATTAAAAAACGCTCAAAACAGAGAAACAGCAATGTCATTATGTAAAACAAGTCAACATTAAAACAATAAAGAGGGGCTTTTTTTAAGAAATGTAGTCATAGATCTTTCAAACGGAGAAGAAGGCAAGGCGATATAAAGAAATAAAAAAATAAAAGTCAGGTTTAAACTTAGAAAAATAGGGGTAAATATTAAGGTAACCACAAAGGAGAATAACAATCCTACTTATCAAAATAAAATACAAGTAAAAAACAGAGACTCGGCAGAAACAAAATCGACAACAATGAATAAAAGACAATATATAAACTATTTAGCACAAAAAATTAAGTGGGAAAAAGAAACTGAACTCACAAAAAAAGACATCAAAATGACAGCACTAAGTTCATACCTATCCATAATTATGCTGAATGTAAATGGACTAAATGCACAAATAAAGAGACAGAAAGTGGAAGAATGGATTAAAAAATATGATCCGTCTATATACTGCCTCCAAGAGACACACCTTAGACTTAGAGACACAAACTAAAACTAGAAGGATGGAGAAAAAAAAATACCAAGCAAACAACAATCAAAAAAGAGCAGGAGTGGCAATATTAATTTCTGACAAAATAAAAAACAATAGAATAAAATTAAATCCACTACGAAGAATAAGGAAGGACACTATATAATGATGAAAGGGACAATATACCAGTAGGATATAATCATATTAAATATTTATGCCCTCAATGACAGGGCTTCAAGATACTTAAAACAAACTCTAACGGCATTGAAAATGAGATGGACAGCTCTGTAGTAATAGGAGGAGACTTCAAAATACCACTTCTGGCAAAGGACGGAACATCCAGAAAGAAGCTCAGTAAAGACATGGAAGATCCAAACACCACAATCAACCAACTTGGCCTCATGGATATATACAGAACACTGCACCCAACAACAGCCAAGTATACTTTCTTTTTCAGTGCACATGGAACATTCTCTAGAATAGACCACATATTAGGTCATAAAGTAAGCCTTAACAGAATCCAAAACACTGAAATATTACAAAGCATCTTCTCTGACCATAAGGCCATAAAAGTAGAAATAAATATTAATGAAGCAATAGTACAGCCTAGAGTAAGATCCCAGGTCAGATCTTGAGATGAGAGTAAGCACCATCTTTAATAAACTTCCAATGATATATCTACACAATACAAAGCTTTCTAAAGTGATGTAAATTGGCTATGCTGTGCCATGGAGTTACCAATGGAAGAAAATTGAACTTGATAGGATACTGCATAAAGTTATTATGCTCTTCATAATTCATGTCCGATTACTAATGCAAGAAGCCACAAATAAAGGAAAGCCAAGAGTATCCTTGAAGTCAGAAGGATTGAACTCCTTGAGGAAAACTGTTACAGACTTTCTTTTCCGTGTTTTAAGCTAACTATGGGAAGTTAAGAATTCTGTAATAATTATTTTGACTTATAGATGCCTTACTTGCTCTCTTTTACTTGCTTTAAATTTCTGTGGATCAACATATCTGCCTTAAAAATCAATTTGTTGGCTCTTGTACTAAATTGTAAGCAAATGTATTTGCTTCTTGAGCTAACAATGTGTCAACGAGAGCAGATACACATCACGTACCTTGGGTGGAGGTATAGCTGCTTGAAAGTGCACAGATTGTCACGTTTGCTCCAGAGTTTCCAGTCTTGGATTTTGTCCACAAATATTGTTTTAGGAGATAAAATTTAGATTTGAATAGTGGCCAAATTTAAAAGCACTTTGGACCAAGTTTTGTCTCAAATCAACAATTAAAATGTCTTCTTTCTTAAAAGGACTATGTTTAAAAAATCTATTATAAATCTCATTTGTGCACCATCTTTCAATACAGGAAAAGTTGAATACATTGTATGATTACAGATTAACATTGTTGATTTTATAGACGCAAATGTATCTGAGCCATGTGTCAGGCGGAATTCAGCCAGAATACAAGAGCTATGCTAAGCTTAAAAAAAAAAAAAATTATTACTTTTTATTTTGAAAAATATTCAATACTACGGAAAAATTGCAAGAATACTCAAAGAATTCCTACATGCCTTTCTTTATATTAACTCTTTACTAACACTTTGCCTCACAACTGAACCAATAAGAAACATTATGCCACAAAAACCAAACCACTGCCACTGAGTTGATTCCTACTCATAGTGACCCTATAGGACAAGGGTAAATCTAATCCATAGAGTTTCCAAGCTGTACAGTTGGCCCTCCATATATATCAACAGCATCTGCAGATTCAACTAACTGCAGGAAAAAAAAAAAAAAAAGTTCCAAGAAGCAAAACTTGAATTTGCTGAGCGCTGAAAACAAACAAATGAAGTGATAGTGCTGTGTAGGATACCCTGCTGTAGCCTCCCACCATTTCACACATCCTCAGTCTCTCTTCAGCACTCCTTGTCTGAGCATTGTTCACCTCATGTCTTGTTATTATTTCCTAAAAAATGCTGTATAACAACTATTTATATAGCATTTACATTGTATTAGCTATTATAAGTAATCTAGGGATGATTTCAGGTATATGGGAGGATGTGCTTAGGTTACATGCAAATACTATTCCATTCTCTATAAGGGACTTCAGCATCCATGGATTTTTATATCCATGAGGGGTCCTGGAACCAATACTCCACGGATGCCAAGGGACGACTTTAATCTTTATGAAAGCAAACTGCCACATTTTGCTTCCACGGAGTGGCTGGTGAGTTCAAACTGCCAACCTTTCAGTTAGTGGCCAAGAGCTTAACCACTGCACCATCACGGCTCTCTAACATCAGATTCTGGGTGGAGGCCCCTTGGCCCTGGGCTTCAGCTCTGCCTTCCAGGCCTACTGGAATGACAACTCTACTCCCTTGGCTTTGGGTGGCCAAGTTTTTCTAGTCACCACTTGAGTGGTGACACTACCCCCTCAGCCCTGGCAGGCCTCATTCTTCTACCTCTTGGGCTTGGCAGCCTTGCCCCCCTCAGCTTTGGGCATTGGATCCAACCCCATCCCACTGATACTCGAGAAAGGCAGCCCCACACTCAGAAACTGAGTTGGTGAAGATCTGACTTTTTGAAACCTAGGAGGCCATGGTGCTATCCTTTGAGACCAAAGCAACTCTGCTTCCCATGTTGTTTGTCTCTTCACCTTCTGCTTTGTGGTTCCTTCCCATCTCTGCCCCTCAGGCCTCTTGGGCTGGCCTGGTGTCTGATCTGCTCATGCAAGTGTTCCAGAGCTCTTTAGCTCTACTGATAAGTGCCTGGAGGCACCTCACTCCACCAGTAAACCTCCTTCGGAAGGCCCTCAACTCTCTTGCTCTGTGTGTTGGCAAGCCTAGCTCCACCAATAAGGCCTGGAGACACCCTGCCCAAAAGCAATCAACTCTCTTGCTCTGTGGGTTTGCTTCTGTGCCACCTCACACTGCTCGCCTGGTTCTATTCCTTCTGTTTCTCTGCTGCTGCTTCTTGCCATCTGTGCCATATCCGGTATACAGCTCTCCTTACTTCCTTCTGAACCCTCAACAGAACTGTCTATGATGTTCATAATTCCACCAACAGTCTCTTCAAGTTAATCTAGGCTTTTCCTATTGTTGTTGTCATGTGACATCGAGTTGGCTCCAACTCATAGCAACCCCATGCACAGCAGAACAAAACATTGCCCTGTCCTGTGCCATCCTCACAATCATTGTTAAGCTGCTTAAGCCCAGTGTTGCAGTCACTGTGCCAATCCATCTCATTGAGGGTTTTCATCTTTTTCGATGACCCTCTGCTTTACCAAGCATTACTTCCTTCTCCAGGGACTGATAACTCCTGACAACATGTCCAAAGTATGTGAGACGTAGTCTTGATGTCCTTGCTTCTAAGGAGCATTCTGGCTGTACCTCTTCCAGGACAGATTTGTTCGTTCTTTTGGCAGTCCATAGTATATTCAATATTCTTCATCAGCACCACAATTCAAAGGCATCAATTCTTCTTTGGTCTTCTTTATTCATCATCCAGCTTTCACATGCATATGAGTCTATTGAAAACACCATGACTTGGGTCAGGCACACCTTAGTCTTCAAGGTGACATCTTTGGTTTTTTACACTTCAAAGAGGTCTTTTACAGCAGATTTGCCCAATGCAGTGTGACGTTTGATTTCTTGACTGCTGCTTCCATGGGTGTTGATTGTGGATTCAAGTAAAATGAAATCCTTGACAACTTCAATCTTTTCCCCATTTGTCATGACATTGCTTATCGGTCCAGTCGTGAGGATTTTTGTTTTCTTTATGTTGAGGTGCAATCCATACTGAAGACTGTGGTCTTTGATCTTCTTCAGGAAATGCTCCAAGCCCTCTTCACTTTCAGCAAGCAAGGTTGTGTCATCTGTATAACGCAGGTTGTTAATGAGTCTTCCTCCAATCCTAATGCCCCATTCTTCTTCATATAGTCCAGCTTCTCAGATTATTTGCTCAGCATACAGATTGAATAGGTATGGTGAAAGGATACAACCCTGACACACACCTTTCCTGATTTTAAACCACGCAGTATCCCCTGTTCTGTTTGAACAACTGCCTCTTGATCTATGCACAGGTTCCTTATGAGCATAATTAACTGTTTTGGAATTCTTTGCAATGTTATCCATAATCTGTTATGATCTACACAGTAGAATGCCTTTGCATAGTCAATAAAACATAGGTAAACATCTTTTTGGTATTCTCTGCTTTCAGCCAGGATGCATCTGACATCAGCAAAAACATCCCTGTTTCTGCATCCTCTTCTGAATCTAGCTTGAATTTCTGGCAGTTCCCTGTCAATATACTGCTGCAGCCACTTTTGAATGATCTTCAGCAAAACTTTACTTGCGTGCGGTATTAATGATATTGTTCGATAATTTCCACATTGGATGGAATCACCTTTCGCAGGAATAGGCATAAATATAGATCTCTTCTGGTTAGTTGGCTGGGTAGCTGTCTTCCAAATTTCTTGGCTTAGACAAGCGAGTACTTTCAAATTACATTTGTTGAAACTTCTCAGTTGGCATTCTGTCAATTCCCGGAGCCTTATTTTTCACTAATGCCTTCAGTGCAACTTGGACATCTTCCTTCAGTGCCATTGGTTCCTGCTCATATGGTACCTCCTGAAGTGGTTGAACATAGACCAATTCTTTTTGGTATAGTGACTCCGTGTATTCCTTCCATCTTCTTTTGATGCTTCCTGAGTCTTTTAATATTTTTCCCGTAGAATCCTTCAACATTGCAACTGGAGGCTTGAGAAATACAGACCATGTTCTTCCCTTTTGGTTTTCTTTCAGCCTGAGAAATGCAGAGCATGTTATTCTCTTTTGGTTTTCCATCTCCAGGTCTTTGCACATATCATCATACTACTTTACATTGTCTTCTTGAGCTGCCCTTTGAAATCTTCTGTTCAATCTTTTATATCATCATTTCTTCCTTTAGCTTTAGATGTTCAAGAGCAAGTTTCAGTGTCTCTTCTGACATCCATTTTGGTCTTTCTTTCATGTTTTTTTAACGACCTCTTGCATTCTTCATGTATGATGTCCTTGATGTCGTTCTACAACTCATCTGGTCTTCAGTCATTAGTGTTCAGCGTATCAAATCTATTCTTGAGATGGTCTCTAAATTCAGGTGGGATATACTCAAGGTAGTACTTTGGCTTTTGTCAACTTGCTCTAATTTTCTTCAGTTTCAATTTGAACTTGCATATCAGGAATTAATAGTCTGTTCTGAAGTCGGCCCCTGGCCTTGTTCTGAGTATGATATTGAGCTTTTCCATCATCTCTTCCCAAAGATGTAGTCTATTTGATTTCTGTGTATTCCATCTGGCGAGGTCCACGTGTATAGCCGCCTTTATGTTGGTGAAAAAAGGTATTTGGGATAAAGAAGTTGGTGGTCTTGCAAAATTCTATCATGTGATCTCCAACATCGTTTCTATCACCAAGGCCATATTTTCCAGTTGCTGATCCTTCTCCTTTATTTTCAACTTTTGCATTCCAATCTCCAGTAATTATCAATACATCCTGATTGCATGTTTGATAAATTTCAGACTGCAGAAATTGGTAAAAATCTTCAATTTATTCATCTTTGGCCTTAGTGGTTGGTGTGTAAATTTGAATAATAGTTGTATTAACTGGTTTTCCTTGTAGGCATATGGATATTATTCTATCACTGACAGCATTGTACTTCAGGATAGATCTTGGAATGTTCTTTTCGAAGATGATTGCAACACCATTCCTCTTCAAGTTGTCATTCGTGGCATAGTAGACTATATGATTATCTAATTCAAAATGGCCAATACCAGTCCATTTCAGCTCATTAATGCCTAGGATATCAACATTTATGCATTTCATTTCATTTTTGATGATTTCCAATTTTCCTAGATTTGTACTTTGTACATTCCAGATTCCAATTATTAATGGATGTTTGCAGCCGTTTCTTCTCATTTTGAGTTGTGCCACATCAGCAAATGAAGGTCCTGAAAGCTTGACTTCATCCACATCACAAAGATTGACTTCACTTTGGGAAGGCAGCCCTTCCCTAGTCATCTTTTGAGTGCCTTCAAACAGTGTTTCACTGCTGTTCATAAGGTGTTCACTGGCTAAATCTTTTCAGAAGTAGACTGCCAGGTCCTTCTTCCTAGTCTGTGTTAGTCTAGAAGCTCAGCTGAAAACTGTCCACAGCAGGTGACCCTGCTGGTATATGAATACCAGTGGTGTAGCTTCCAGCATCAGAGCAACACACAAGACCCCACATTATGACAAACTGACAGACTTATGGAGCGGCTTCTACTATTAGGCTCTTTAAAAATCTCCCAGCCTCTACTCATTACTCAATTCCAAAACCACTTCCACATTTTGGTATCTGTTAGAGCAGTACCCTGCTCCTGGTACCAAATTCTGTCTTAGTTATCTAGTGCTGATATAACAGAAATACTGCAAGTGAATGGCTTTAATGAACATAAGCTTATTCCCTCACAGTTTAGGAGGTTATAAGTCCGAATTCAGGATGCTGGCTGCAGGGGAAGGTTTTCTCTCTCTGTTGGCTCTGGAGGAAGTTCCTTCTCAGCTCAAGAAGCCAGGTATAAAGGACATACTCTTCTCCTGGCTCTTCTTGCTTGGTGGTAAAGTGGTCCATCTCTGCTTGCTTCTCTCTCCTTTTATCTCTTGTAAGATAAAAGGTGATGCAGGCCAGACCCCAGGGAAACTCCCCTTACATCTGATCAGAGCTGTCACCTGAGTAAGAGTGTTGTATCTCACCTAACATAATCTAATTTTGTCACATTAACCACAGACGGGGATTAGGATTTACAAAACATAGGAAAATTATATCAGAACACAAAATGGAGGACAACCACACAATACTGGGAATCATGGCCTAGCGAAGCTGAAACATGTTTTGGGGGGGGGGATACAATTCAATCTATGACATTATATATCAGGTAATCAGTCATTGCTGCATCTTGTATTGTTATTGTTCTTATTATTTTCAGTCTAACAATCTAAAATAGATAATCCAATATAAGGATTTGATGACACAGTCAATGTAAAAGCTTAGAAGTGAAGTAGAGAATGAGGAAGCAACCCAGAGATTACAAATAACATACTCAGCTAGAGATACTGAGAAAAGTGTGGTACCAGACCCCAGGGTGTTGTCTAGCTGACTGTTGGGTGAGAGCTTCAACCCCTGAGGAGGTATAGCCATTACCCATGAACATTTCCAAGGTGGAGCAAAGCGTGGAGAAGGACCCTAACCTCTACCTGCCTGGGAGCTGTACTTTGCAGAAAGGTAGGGAGTGGATCTGAAAGTTAAATAGACACAGAATGGCACAGATCAGATTTCCACATATATGTTGTTCTTTAAAGTTGTCTTCTTCAAAGATCCCATACTTACTCAAATGATGATATCATTGCAGAATATAATTTTGTATCTCTGCTTTTAGATTTTTAATGCCTACAGAAGAAAATCTGTCTTTCACAAAACCCGCAAATAGCATAAGTTCATTTATGTCCTAGCTTACTGTTATAATTATTTCACATGACAACATGGCTGTAATTCGCCTGTGCTGTAAAATGTGAATCGCCAGATGTTGATTGCCAGAAGATGAGCTCTGTCTGTGCTAAAAATGTTTCAAGAGCTTTCCCATTAGAGAAGTGAAGGATGATGTAATTTTGAGTGTATATATTATTGCAAAGCTAAAACTTTGTGAAAGGAAAGTTGAAATTTGTAACACCATTATTTTTAAATGACTAATCTTTGATGGAAGGAGTTCTGGTGGTGCAATGGTTAAGTGTTCAACTGTTAACAGAAAGGTCAGCAGTTCAAATCCACCCAGTGGCCCAGCAGGAGAAAGACCAGACAGTCTGCTCTTATAAAAAAAAGAAAGAAAGAAAGAAAATCATTGCAGTTGATTCCGACTCATAGCCACCCTACAGGACAGAATAGAACTGCTCCAAAGGTTTTCCAAGACTAAATCTTTACAGAAGCAGACTGCCATATTTTTCTCCATGGAATGACTGGTGGATTCAAGCTGCTGACCTTTTGGTTAGCAACTGAGCACTTTTAACCCATTGCTCTACCAGGGCTCCTCCATAAACATTACAGCCTAGGAAACACTATGGAGCAGTTCTACTTTTTCATATGTGGTCCCTATGAGTTGGGATTGACTCGATGGCACACAACAACAACCTCTGGTGGGACTTTTTGTGGGGACTTTAAGGTTGGTTTATGGTGGAATGGTTTATGGTGGTATGGACGTTTTGGTTGGCAGCTGAGTGTGTTAACAAATAGTTAACACACAAGGTCCATCCAGAGGTACCTTGGAGGAAAATCTTGGCAATCCTGTTTAGAAAAATCAGCCATTGAAAACTCTATGGAACACAGTTTACTCTGACACATATGGGGTCACCATGTGTCACAGTTAACTTGATAGCAATTATTTTTGAATTTATTTAAATGGTGGATGGAGAGAGAGCTATGGTTTATTGAGTGCCTACTATGTACTAGGCACTATGTAGGTATTTTACACACTTTATCGTACAATATTATATGGTAGATATTACATTTAACATAGTCCAATACTCATTCTCTCTTGCTTACAACCTATGGTGTAAATATTTTGAACTGAATTCACTCTTGGCTTTATTTTGTGTAACTTGAACTGATGGGTCACGTTTTCCTACTTGTTTTTAGTTTCATTCATTTGTATATTTTTGTAAGCAATTTTTAAACTTTGGGGGAAAGAGGGAGGCTCTAAATAAATAATTGTCATTCATATTGAAGTCTAATTGTAGGCTATATATTAGATGCTGAATCCATGTGTGTCAGAGTAGAACTGCACTTCATAGGATTTCATTGACTGATTTTGTAGAGTAGATCGCCAGGCCATTCTTCCAAGGTGCCTCTGGGTGGACTTGAAACTGCTTAGGTTCCCAATGAGCTATTTATAGTGTTACTATAACTGTTAATTTTGGTTATCAGCTGAGTGAGTTAATCAATTGCACCACCGAGGGCATTACCATGAGTTGGAATCAACTGACAGCAACTGGTACTGTGTATAATTAGATCGTAATTTTTGGGGGACAGAAACTATCTTATTAACCTTTTTTGTCCCAATACCAAGCGCCAGACAGAAGGTGACTTCTGGATGTGTTTGTGTGTGTGTGCACACATGTGTGTGTATATGTGTGTTGTAATTAAGCTTATTTGAATTTCTCCATCTAATCATAAGTCATAAAGATGTTTTCTTGGTAATAACTAATTTATCTCGTGCATTTTGGTCCTTCTTGTAGGGAGGAATGAGTATTAAAAAGAAAGTCTTTGTTTCACACTTGCCTTATTTCTGGATCGTCTCTTAAGTATTAGGTTTCATTGACTTGAGTATTATATTTTCTCAACTCTCCATAGCATCTTTAATTCAAAAATACTCTCTAATTATTAAGGATGGGTTAGCTTTTATATTTTTATTTTCTGCTTTGCTGCAACTTTCTGTATTTCTATTCTATCTTTCAGTCTGTAAGACAATAAATACAAGTTGTAGGCTAAAGCAATCTGTTGGATACCCCTGGGATGTTTCAGACTACAGAAGCCTGACAATTCTGACAATTCCCCTCACAATTTTTAATAAAGCAGGATCTCTAATTTTAGAGTAATCTTTCTTTGTTTTACAACAATAAGGTGGTGAGTAACATCAGCAGGGTCTCTCAACAATTCTTGTCAGTGGAAAATGTGTTTATGTGTTGCTAGTAACACTATAAATCATTCATTGGGGACCTAAGCAAATGACAATGGGATTTGTTCCCTCCAAGTCTTAATGATTATTTTACATAATTTGTCCTAGTAAAATGGTACGGAACGAACAACTTCTGAGAGCTGTTTTGCTTTGGTAATTTTGCGTTGTTGAGATCGCGTGGAGAAGCAGGCAGCTCTGCAGACTGTGGAACAATGAAATAGCATATATAAAGCTGAGCTGATAACTTGAGATAATTCTCCTTTGCAAACTAAAAAAGATATTCAGTAATCAGCTACCACTAATGTGTCTCCGAGATAATATATTCTTGTCTTGAACACAGTAATTTTTTTTTTCTGCTAACATATTCCTTTCAGCACGTATGTCTCCATCTACCAGTCAATTATATATGCATGGGTTCATGTTTTCATGTTGTGTGTTTTATTCACTCCTTCCTCTGTGCTGAAAACAATCCAACAGTGTATTATTTATCTCTGCTGAGCACTGTGTTCATACAGGTAAAATCTTAGTCAAGAATTTTCTAAACCCAACGTAATTACAGGTCAACAGACCCACTAGTTCTGTATGCATTTGACAAAATAATCATTTAGTTCAATGGGAGGAAATGTCAATAAAGCAGTTTTTTAGAAATTTAACTACGTGTAGAATTGACTTGACCATTGCAATTGGTCAAAATATCATTCAAGGTAAAAGAGATTTTGACTATATTTAGGAAACAAATATATTAAAATATTCAGTCCACGTGGAAGAGTATTTTTCAAACAATTGACAGGTGAGGCATTCCTCTTCTTAGATACTAAGAGAAAGGGAACCGGTTGCCATCAGGTAGACGCTGACTCATGGTGACTTCATGGGTGTCAGAGTAGAACTGTGTTCCTTAAGTTTTCAATGGCTGATTTTTTGGAAGTAGATCTCCAGGCCTTTCTTCCAAGGCAACTCTGGGTGTACTCAAACCATCAATCTTTTGGTTAGCAGCTGAGCATGTTTGCTGTTTACACTACCCAGGGACTCCAGAAAAAAAACCATAAGGATCTGGTATATCTAAGTGATTTATCTGCCTATTTACTTATAAGCTGATACATGGAGATGACTCTGCAACTTGCTCTTGAAAGTCAAGCAGCTAAAGCAAAAGGGAGAATTGATGAAGTAAAAGAACTGAACAAGATTTCAAAGTGCAGCTTGAGAAGACAAAGTAAAGTATTATAATGAGATGTGCAAAGAGCTGGAAATGGAAAACCAAAAGGGAAGAACATGCTTGGTGTTTCTAAACCTGAAAAAAACTGAAGAAAAAATTCAAGGCTCGAGTTGCAATACTGAAGGATTCCATGGGGAAAATATTAAATGATGCAGGAAGCATCAAAAGAAGATGGAAGGAATACACAGAGTCATTATACCAAAAAGAATTAGTCGATGTTCAACCATTTCAAGAGGTGGCATATGATCAGGAACCGATGGTACTGAAGGAAGAAGCCCAAGCTGCTCTGAAGGCATTGACGAAAAACAAGCCTCCAGGAATTGATGGAATATCAACTGAGATGTTTCAACAAATGGATGCAGTGCTGGAGGTGCTCACTCGTCTATGCTAAGAAATATGGAAGACAGCTTCCTGGCCAACTGACTGGAAGAGATCCATATTTATGCCTATTCCCAAGAAAGGTGATCCAACTGAATGTGGAAATTATAGAACAATATCATTAATATCATGCACAAGCAAAATTTTGCTGAATATCATTCAAAAAGGGCCATAGCAGTATATCAACAGGGAACTGCCAGAAATTCAGGCCAGTTTCAGAAGAGGATGTGAAACCAGGGATATCATTGCTGACATCAGATGGATCCTGGCTGAAAGCAGAGAATACCAGAAGGATGTTTACCTGTGTTTTATTGACTATGCAAAGGCATTTGACTGTGTGGATCACAACAAATTATGGATAACATTGCAAAGAATGGGAATTCCTGAACACTTAATTCTGCTCATGAACAACCTTTATATAGATCAAGAGGCAGCTGTTCAGACAGAACAAGGGGATACTGATTGGTTTAAAGTCAGGAAAGGTGTGCATCAGGGTTGTATTCTTTCACCATACCTATTTAATCTGTATGCTAAGCAAATAATACAAGAAGCTGGACTACATGAAGAAGAACGGGTCGTCAGAATTGGAGGAAGGCTCATTAACAACCTGCGTTATACAGATGACACAACCTTGCTTGCTGAAAGTGAAGAGGACTTGAAGCACTTCCTGATGAAGATCAAAGACCACAGCCTTCAATATGGATTGCACCTCAACATAAAGAAAACAAAAATCCTCACAACTGGACCAACAAGCAACATCATGATAAATGGAGAAAAGATTGAAGTTGTCCAGGATTTCATTTTACTTGGATCCACAATCAACAGGCATGGAAGCAGCAGTCAAGAAATCAAAAGATGGATTGCATTGAGTAAATCTGCTGCAAAGGACCTCTTTAAAGTGTTGAAGAGCAAAGATGTCACCTTGAAGACTAAGGTGCGCCTGACCCAAGCCATGGTATTTTCAATCACATCATGTGCATGTGAAAGCTGGACAGTGAATAAGGAAGACCGAAGGAGAATTGATGCCTTTGAATTGTGGTGTTGGCGAAGAATATCGAATATACCATGGACTGCCAGTAGAATGAATAAATCTGTCTTGGAAGAAGTACAACCAGAATGCCCCTTAGAAGCAAGGATGGCGAGACTGCATCTTACGTGCTTTGGACATGTTGTCAGGAGGGATCAGTCCCTGGAGAAGAACATCATGCTTGGCAAAGTACAGGGTCAGCGGAAAAGAGGAAGACCCTCAATGAGGTGGATTGACACAGTGGCTGCAACAATGGGCTCAATCATATCGATTAAAAGGATGGCACAGGACGGGGCAGTGTTTCGTTCTGTTGTGCATGGGGTCCATATGAGTCGGAACTGACTAGATGGCACCTAACAACAACAACAAACATGGATATCCGCTGGATTGACGTCTGTATGAAAGGGGATCTTCTGGCACTCTGGCATGCTTGGGACACTTCAGCTTCAAAATGGAACATCTTGGTAGCTACTATGATGCGTGCTGTTCAATTGCTTTGTCTTCATTTGAGAAACCCTCAGAGGTATTTATCCACACCTCTTTTTGATGAGTACCTAGGTGTTATAAAAGGTTCAAACACACTCAGAGGCTTCTTGGAAGACAAGCCTGGTAGTCTGCTCCTGAAAAATCACAGCTATGGAAACTCTGGTGCCATAGTGGTTGAGAGTTTTACTGCTAACCAAAAGGTCAGCAGTTCAAATCTACACCAGGTGCTCCTTAGAAACCCTATGGGGTGGTTCCACTTTGCCCCCTATGAGTTGGAATCGATTCGACAATGCCTTTTTTTTTTTTTTTTTTTAATGAAAACCCAATGCAGCAGCTCTGCTTTGCAACACATGAGGCTGCAGAGTTGGGGTCAACTCAACAGCAAACAATTTGGTTCTGGTTTTGGTTCTCTCTGTTGACAGGCACAGCAACTGAAACTCATATTGATTCTTTACCAGTTTTTGGATCTTACACCTTTAAAATCTCATGAAAACAAAATTCCTAGAAGAAAAATTCTGATACATTGTCGTCAAAACTGGACAGAAGAGGAAGATAACTCCTCTATGTAATTCAGTAATAGTTCTTTTGTCCTTATCTTAGTGGGGGATTAAATCTTTGTAACCTTCTTAAACTTTTGTTACCTTCGTAATTCAAAGGGACAAGTTAAATGCTAATGCAACTGATAGACGTGAACAACTGGTCAATGACCAGCCTGATCAGACTCCATAATGTGGCTGAAATTACTAAAATATGCAGGTTCATTGTAATTTTGACAGAAAACAGTATTCTGCCTGGTTTTATATCTCCCTGGGTGGTATTAAAAACTGAGAATGTCTTAAGTACCACATTTCTTTGGAGGAAAGCTACAGATCCCAGTAAGCTAATCTTCATGAGAAGAAATAGCAAATTGTGAAATTTCATCCCTGTCCATTTTGAATAAGAAATTTGAGGATAGAGCCTAATACTGTGTTAAAGACCCTTTTTCACTTTGCTCCCACAATCAAATTACGAGTTGTAGTATATAAGAGCCTACAATTTCCACTTAGGTCTAGGCCCTCTAAGGCAAAATAAACTGGAGATTTTGAGCAATTACACAGTGATGTAATGGTAGGAGACGGACGTGGGGAGAAGATTGTGTGCAAATGTAGTGCGGATGGTTTGGGACCCACGTTCATACTTATTTCAATAACTTTGGTGTGGCCCTGGATGTCTGTAAAAACCTTACCTGATAAAAACATATCTCAGAATCTGCTTTCAAAATGCAACTCCTTTCTTTTGACCATACAGTTTTCATTTATATTAAGGGCTTCTCAGTTTTTACCTCCCACATGTAGGACCAGGCTACTGTTAGCCCATACTGTAGCTTTGTACAAAAGAGAAAGCACCACTCTTCTAGGCACATGCAGCACCACATAAAGGCACATGGCGGGACCAGCTCTATGATTTGTAGGGTCGGGTGCAAAATAAAAACCTGGGCCCCTTGTTAAAGAAATTATTAAGACAGTGACAGCAGAGTATTAAACCAAACACGCGGCCCTTCGAAGCTTGGGTCTTGTGTGACTGCATAGGTTGTGTGCCTGCACAGGCTGCATGCTCATGAAGCTCATGGTTTGGTCAATGGGGCAAAAGCTAGATTTCGGCCCACACTTGCTCTTTCAGGGTCAGATACACTTATTCAGGAAGTACAGGGCCTGATGAACCATGCTGGGAGGAATTCCTACATCAAGAGGAATTGTATAAGTCAGTTGCATCTTAACATGGTGCTAACTCCAGTTCATATTCTTGGTTGAGGTGTTTTTCTGGACACTCAGTGTGGATTTATGATGATACCTAGTTTCCCAGAGTGCTTCTAGATGTAGTTTGGCCAATAATGAATGGAGCACTGAGTAACTCTCTTGCTCTTCCAGCTGAACAGAGTTATCAACACCCAACAACACCTAAATCCATTTTCCGTTGCTTAAACCCTGGGGTGGGAGATGGCATAACTGAGGAGTTTAGACTTGAGGAAACTCAGATCTGAGTGTGAATCTTGACTATATCACTTCTTGGTTGGGGAAATTTGACAAAGTTACTTAAATTTGTTGAGTCCCTCATTTGCAAAATGGTGAAAATATCTACAGCATAGAATAGTATTTAGGATAAGCCAGATATAGATCTCTGTAATAGGCACTCAGTGAATAATATCTCTGATTATGGTAAAGTGAAATCATTTTTTTTTTTTTATCTCAATGACCAAGAGTTCATTTTTTAAAAGTAACATTTCATTGTGTTTTAAGTGAAACTCTGCACTGCAAATTAGATTCCCATTTGACAATTGCTACACAGGTTGTAGGATTCTATATTTATGACTATTAGCTATGGTTAAGGATGTCTGAAGATATCACAAAAGATGCCTTTAAAATCTAAAATAGAATCTCTAAGAGAAATAAAATTTAAGCCCCTTTTTAAGGATAGAATGGGTTGTGAAATCAAACAGTGAGATAATAGCAGACCTAAAAATGTATGAAGACTTTCTTCAATAATCTAGTAATGGAAACTTAAATGAGGACTTTAAGAATTTCCTCTGTGTGTTTTAAGGGAAGAAACTTGACATGTGATAGGTCTATGCTTTCATTTAAGAGACCAATTATTTAAATAAACATTACTGAGAATATTAAGGGATTTAGCATGAAGGATTTACCCAAAGGTAAGTAATTCCTACTCTATGGAGAAGAAAGGTAAGAATTTAATCTGGAAAACCTTGAGTTGCATTCAGCTAAAATATTCGTATTATATAAAATGATCTCCATAGCAATGGGAATTTGGAGGTCTCAAAACAATTTAATTCTAATGTTTCATTCCATTTCCTAATATATTTCTTTTTGAGGAGAGACCAAAAATTCTTCTGATATCAAAAAGATGTAAATATCAATGGAAAAATTTTTGCCAGAAAAGCACATTATAAGTATAGAAAATATGATATATTGGCTATATCCCAGGATTTGAAACTTGACAGCTTATGTTCAAATTCTAGCTCCCACCATTGAATAATATTGGTGAGTCATTTGACCTTTCTAACCCCAGACTCTTCATCCATTAAATTGGGTAATAATGTTCTTATAAGAAACCTTAAAAGAATTAGATTAATAATGGAATAAAATGTATGTAAGTAGCTTTCTAACAGAGTTAGTTGTTGTTGTTAGGTGCCATCAAGTTGATTTCAACTCGTAGCGATCCCTATATACAGCAGAAGGAAACACTGCGCCGTCCTCACAATTGTTGCTATGCTTGAGCCCATTGTTACAGCCACTGTCAGTCCATCTCATTGAGGGTCGTCCTCTTTTTTGCTCACCCTTTAATTTTACCAAGCATGATTTCCTTCTTCAGGGACTGGTCCCTCCTGATAACATGTCCAAAGTAGGTGAGACAAAGTCTCACCATCCTTGCTTCAAAGGAGCATTCTGGCTGTACTTCTTCCTGTCGGTATTGTTATTAAAAGTAACAACATATGTTTATAATATACTTAAAAAAAATTTTTTTTTCATCTTATCTTCCCAAAGGGATTTTTAGCTTTTGTGAGCAGATTTCCTATAAAAACTCCTTTCATTTCCTGCAAAGCACTCAGCACAACTTTGACAGCATTTACCACTAACAGCCACCTGGTAAAGGACTGCTGGCAGAAGACACGAGTGACCGCAGCAATGACTCATTCTGTCACTAGAGCAGTGTTGAAAATCCAAATACCTATAGAACAAGAGAGAAGATGGCCTGGAAAGTTTCCTTATGGAATAGTAAAGTGGGCATTTTTGACCCAGACACACATTGTCTGCCTATAAATCTTACACAAATACCCTTCCATCCCACCAGAGAACTCTCTCTTGTTTTTTGAAATACAGAGCCTTCTCAGTCTTCCATTTTTACCATTTTTGATGGAGCCATAAGTTCAAAAAATATTTTATTTTTTCTCTTTGCTCTAAGAATAAAGAAGTGCTTAAGTAAAGATAGATAGTACCTGGCAATGTATCCCAATGTCAGGGGACAATGTGAAGGACTATGTAGTGACTGTGTCAAATGGGAAAGTTTATGCACCATCAACAAGGGGCAGACACACTGCAGGTCCAGCCAACTGATAATATGTAAGACATGCACCGTTACTGCAAGAAAAGACTGAACTTCAATGTTTTGTGAAATTTTTGAATTGGAAAATAATTCATTTTAGTTTAATATGCCTGGCAGCATCTATGAACTGATTCCATCTCATAGGTCACCATTTTATGGTCTCTGATTTAGGGAGTAGTTTACAGCCCTGGTGGCATAGTGGTTAAGAGCTCGACTGCTAACCAAAAGGTCAGCAGTTCAAATCCATGAACTGTTCCTTGGAAACCCTATGTCTTGTCCTATAGGGTCACTATGAGTCAGAAACAACTCATGGCACCTTACAGCAACAACAACAACAAGTTTTATTAAGGAGCCCTGGTGAGACAGTGGTTAAGTGCTTGGCTGTTAACTGACAGGCCAGCAGCTCAAACTGCTGTGGCAGTCTGCTTCCAAAAAGATTTACAGCCTTGAAAATTCTACGGGACAGTTCTACTCTGTCCTGTACAGTCTCTATGAGTCGGAATTGACTAGATGGCAATGGGTTTGGGTTTCTTTTTTAGGTCTTTATTAGGTGCCTGGATGGCACAAATGGTTAAGCTCTTGACCAGCAGTAGCTGAAAGGTCATCAGATTGAACCCACCCAGAAGTGCCTTAGCGGATAGGCCTGGCAATCTGCTTCCAAAAGATCACAGCCTCAAAAGCCCTATGGAGCAGCTCTAGTCTGCACACATGGAGTTGCCATGAGTCAGAATTGACTTGACAGCAACAAACTAACAACAACAAGCAGATCAGAAGGCCTTTCTCTTGTGGTTCCATTGGACGTGTTTGAACCACCAACCTTTAGGTTAGCAGACAAGTGCAAATCATTTGCACCACCCAGGGACCTTTTCAGTTTGACCAACTTGATGACGATTTTCAGTTTAACTACAAAAAAAAAAAAAAAAAAACCCAGTGCCTATAGGATATCAAAGTATCTCAGTGATTCAAACACCCTTTCAATTCAGCAAAACAATATATTATTAATCCAATCCTGGTGGCATAGTGGTTAAGTGCTATAGCTGCTAACCAAGAGGTCGGCAGTTCAAATCCACCAGGTGCTCCTTGGAAACTCTATCAGGCAGTTCTACTCTGTCCTGTAGGGTCGCTATGAGTCGGAATTGACTCGACAGCAGTGAGTTTGGTTTTTCGGTTTGGTAATCATTTGTCTTCTGAACTTACAAGGGTTCACAATACTTGCTCTGCCCTGAAATTATTTATGTGTTATGATACTAAAACTATTAAGGGTTCGTCAAGTTTTAAAATAGAATTTCAGATTTCCGTATTGCTCTCTACAAAGTTAATATGCATAAAGCCTCCTCATGGTATGAAGTGGTACTGCTTTTGCAGCCTCTTCTGAACAGTAGTTAGTAAAATAGCAAATCAGTCATATAAAGTGTCATTCTTAATAGGTAACTGAAAAGTCTACATTGAATGCTTGATTTTTAAAAAAAAGAAAATTTTTTTTTTTTTTAATAAATTGTAGCCGTAGTGAGTTATGCATGGATTAAGATAGAAGGAAATCCCTTGATGTAGAAGATAGAACTTTAGGATGAATATTTCAAGTATTAATTTCTCCATGTTAACCTATATCTGTATCTGTATCTTTATCTCTAGATATATTCATATCTATATATCACCTATATCTGTATTGTTGTTGTTAGTGGTCCCAACTCCTGGCACCTCATGTACAATGGAATGAAAGGTTACCCAGTCCTGTGCCAGTGCCATCCTCATGGTTATTTGTGGATCAGACCATTGTGATCCTTAGGGTTTCTATTGGCTGATATTTGGAATTAGATCACCAGGACTTTTTTCCTAGTCTCTCTTAGTCAATGTAAAAACACTGTAGGGGTTAGCATCTTATCTCCTGTAACTTCACGAGTGGGAAGGAAAATCAAGATCAACAGCTCAAGGCTGATTCTTATGAGATTGAGGTCAGACATGCCTCCTTTTTCTGCCATCGTTACCAATTCTGACACCAACGGTTCCTCCCATGGCATTCTCTACTTCTCTACTGAGTTCAATAATTAATTACAATGGTCATACAGAACTCACAGGCAATACTCACGATTATGGGGTTTATTAGGGAAGTAACAGGTTACAACTCAGGTTTAGGAATACTCAGGGTACAGTTCTTCCATCAGGACAGCCTCTTTTCAGCTGTGCTCACAGGCACACCTCTCTCTGGACTCTTGTTCTCTGCCCCAGCTCAAGCAAGTGTTACTAAGCTCTTTTAGCTTTGCTGATACATGCCCAGAGGTACCCCACTCCACCACCAGTAAGCCTCGGCCTGAAGGTGCTCAGCTCTAGCTTCGTGGGTCAGCAAACTTAGCTCCAGCAAGTGTCCAGAGGCACCCTACTTCTCCAGCGAGCCTCCTTCCTAAAGGCGCTCAGCTTTCTCACTCTGTGGGCCAGGGAACCCACTGTGCCGTCTACTGCCGGTCTCTCCTGCTTCCATTTATCTGCCATGCTTCTCTCCATCTTCAGTATTACATCTCTTTCTCTGTTTCTCTCTCCACCTACTGGTTCTAGGAGCTTCTCACGACAGAGATCCCAAGTTCAAAGGATGCACTCCTCTCTTGGCTCTTCTTCCTTGGTGGTAGTGAGATTCTTTCCTTCCCACGTCTGGAATGGCTCATTTTAAGCCTAGCAGGATGGCAAAACTGACCAATCCCTTTGGTAGGCAACAATTACCTTATTTGAGCAGTCCTGCCAAATCCCTTGGGTGGAAGTACAAGATCATGGTGAGAAGGGCCATATAAAAGCCGTCCATTACACCACAGTCTGGAAGCTCTGCTGAAACCCATTCAGCATCATGGCAGTACACAGTCTTCTACTGAGGGACAGCTGGTGGCCGCACATGAAGTGCACTAGCTGAGAATTGACCTTCGGACTGCCTCATGGAAGGTGAGAATTCCACTCCTGAGCCACCAATGCTCCCATGTCTATGTCTATGACTATGTCTATCTCCTTCCTATTCATCTTGAAGCACAAATCTCTGAAAAATTATTAACCTTTACTTCTGCATCTTTCTAATAGTAAAGCTATCTTATATCTTGCTCATATCTACCAGTTAGACTACTCTATTGGAACTGAGATCCACTTTTTCTTTTAGAAGGATGTTCAACTATTTCTCACACATTAAGGCTGTCTGCACACACACGCACACATCATAAGAAGTGGAAAATGGAAGTGTTCTAATGACCAATGATCAAACATTCCAGAAAAGGATGGGGTTTCCCCTCAGGTTTTTCTTTAGTAAAAATACAAAGGAAAATTTTCTGTCTAATGCATGAACAACTTAGTGAATAATTTTAGTTACCAAAAAAAAAAAAAAAAAAAAGGGAGCAAGAGAACCATTACTGGGAGATCCTTATGTGGTATATTAACCTACGCCAGTATAAATTAATACAAAACCTATTTGTTGTTCATACAGAATGACTATACGAAGATCAGGGCATCAGTGCTGGAGGAAGATTCATTACAACATGGGAAATGCAGAAGACACATCCTTGCTTGCTGAGAGTGAAGAGGACTTGAAGTACTTACTGATGAAGATCAAAGACTACAGCCTTCAGTATGAATTACTCCTCAACATAAAGAAAACAAAAATCTTCACAACTGGACCAATAAGCAACATCATGATAAACAGAGAAAAGACTGAAGCTGGGTTTTTACTTGGATCCACAATCAACATCCATGGGAATAGCAGTCAAGAAATCAAAAGACCTATTGCATTGGGTAAATCTGCTGCAAAAGAAGCAAAGATTTCACATTGAGGACTAAGGGGCCTGACCCAAGCCATGGTGTTTTCAATGAATGTGAAAGCTGGACAATGAATAAGGAAAACCAAAAAGAATTGATGCCTTTGAATTACGGTGATGGCGAGGAATATTGAATATACCATGGACGGCCAGAAGAACAAACACATCTGTCTTGGAAGAAACCGTGCTCCTTAGAAGCGAGGATGGCAAGACTTCATCTTACATGCTTTGGACACGTAATCAGGAAGGATCATTCCCTGGAGAAGGACATCATGCTTGGCGAAGTAAGGGGTCAGAGAAAAAGGAAGACCCTTAATGAGATGGATTGGCACAGTGGCTGCAACAACGAGCTCAAGCATAGCAACAATTGCAAGGGTGGCACATGACCAGAGAGTATTTTGTTCTGTTGTACATGGGGTCACTCTGAGTTGGAACTGACTCAACAGCACCTAATAACAACAATTTGTTGTTCGTTTTCTTCTGCTTTACTTTGATTTTCAGTCCACTTCAACAAGAAACATAATAAAATGACTTCTTTTTAAAAACCCAGACCACTCATAGAACATTGTATTCTAAAGCCAAAAAAAATTTTTTTTCTTTGTTGAAAACATTAATTAGTTAAAGAGATAATCACAATAATAAAATAATGGATCCTCATTAATTTTAGGGTGGGTAAAGCTAAGGCTAAAACTTCTGGCTATGCGGTTTGCACGTGCACAGAGGCACTCAGACGGACAGGGAGCAAGTGGGGGCTAAACTCCAGTTCATTTTTTGCTTGCCAAGACTTCACCCTGGTGTGGCAGAGTGTCCTTTTGGAGAAGACGGTAGCATTTTCTGTACCTCAAAGCTCTATCCCTTATCAAATACTGTTCCCAGGAGGCAGCATCTACTCAGATAAGACATCTTCTTAGAAGTAGTAGCTATTTCAGATGAACTAGAATGTTCTTGGAGCATGACATTTGCTGTTTTTCTTGCTATCAATCCTCTATAATGACATTAGTTCCTCCCTGCTTTTTGAACTTGATTTTCTAAATTCTGAGCAATTCCTTGGGCCTCCAATATCTTTATTCTATGTTTCTTTTTTTTCTTAAGAAGTCAGAATCAAATTTTATTCTGACAAGCCAAGAACCGTGGCATTTTTTGGAGCATAGACTGTGAGTTGGACCCTTCACCTGTACTAAGTTAAGCTCAAGTATTAAGGTAGATTGATGACATTAATGGCCCAATTCAGCACTGTTCCCTGTATGTACTTTTTTTGTTTTTTGTCACACAAATTTTGTTACATAACCCTTAAATCAGGGTGTATTTCCCTATGACATGTAATTTGTTTTAGACAATAGTATTCAGCAGAAGTGACAATGTGCCAGTTCTAAGCCTGAGCCTCAGAGACTTTAAGTACTTCAGTTTGCCCTCTTGACTTGCCCTCTGCTGACAGCATGCGAAGGATATTCCTAGGCTATCCTGCTGATCCCGGAGGAGGATGAGAGACACATGGGGCACTCTCAGTTACCCAAGAGCCTGCCCAAACTACAGCAGAGTCCCCAGAAAAACCCAGCTTAGATCAGCTGAAACCCTGTGAAGCAGTTCTACTCTGTCCCATAGGGTCACTATGAGTTGGAATCGACTGGAACCCGGAGGAGGATGAGAGACACATGGGGCACTCTCAGTTACCCAAGAGCCTGCCCAAACTACAGCAGAGTCCCCAGAAAAACCCAGCTTAGATCAGCTGAAACCCTGTGAAGCAGTTCTACTCTGTCCCATAGGGTCACTATGAGTTGGAATCGACTGGAAGGCAACAGGTAGATCAGCTGAATAACTTAGGTATGTGATAAACAAATGCTTCTTGTGATGTGCCAAAACGTTTTGGGGTGGTTTCACACAGCACAAGTAACTGATTCAATGCTATCATGTTAATCCCAAATTTACCAATGAGATACAGAGGTTTGAAAATTAAGCAGCTGGTTAGTAAAACTTAAAATAGTTATTAAATACAAGAGCCAGGAGTTAAAACCCACTGTGACTATCACAAAGTCTATGGTCTTTCCACTATTCCATGAAAACTCTAATACAGCAATGTTTAGACTTGTTCAGTAGCCTGCATATAGGATGAGATCCAGAAAAAACACTAAATTTGTCTTTTTAAGATTTGAATTATTTTCTCTGTCTATGAATCTAGGCATCTCCCTTAAAATTAAAAAAAAAAATTCGTTATTTGGTGAAAGTTTACATTGCAAGTTAGGTTCCCATTTGACAATTATCACACAAATTTTTCAATGACATCGATTACATTTATCAACATTCACTTTAATTGTGTTCAATTTGTTCGCTTTCTAGTACCCTAGTTTCCCTGCTCCCTTATCTTCTCCTCTTTGCTTTTGAATAATGGTTGACATTTTGGTCTAATACTGCTGGTTTTTAAGTAGGGCACTGATCTTATGGTTAATATCCTTAATTTGTCTGCCAATCTACTATTTCTATAAAAGCTGGTATCAGGGAACAGGCTCAGTTCTAGGTTTAAAGAGTGTCTCAGGGTGGTAGACTCGGAGAGGGCTCTGCTCTCCATTGTACCAGTTTCTATGGCATGTATGTATGAATTTGAGTTCTGCTCCACATTCTTCTCCTATTCATAAAGATCAATGATGTTAGTCAGGCACCATCTAATTCTTGTGATCTCAGGGTAAATGAGGTTGTGGCCCGTGTAGACTTGTGTCTTCTCTGTGCTTTTGGTTACGGTGATAGTTAATGTTGTGTGTCAACCTGACTGGGCCATGATCCTCAGTGGTTTGGCAGTTATGATGTAGTTTGGCAGCTATATAATAACTTAATCATCCCCATAATGAGATCTGATATAGTATAACCACCTCCATAATGTGATTTGCTATAAGCAGCCGATCAGTTGAAAGGGGGATCCTTTGGGGATGTGGCCTTCATCCAATATAGGTGGACTTTCTGGCAAAGCTCACCAGCTTTTGCTTGCTCTGGATCTGGCAGCTGGCTCTTGTTCATCTGAACTCCAGGTCTTGGGATTGAGCTAGCAGTTTACCTACTGATCTTGGGATTTGTCAGCCTCAGCAGCCTGTGAGCCAGAGGTCTGCTGTCTGACCTGCTGATCATGATTTTTATGAACTGTATTAGGCTAATTGACTGAGTTCACCAGCCCCTGCAGCTACATGAATCAGGAGAATCCTCCAGCCTGACCCACGGACTTAAGACTTTCCAGCCTCTCAGCCATGTCAGCCACTTCCAATCTCTGTATATTTATACGCTTTACTGGTTTTGCTTCTCTAGGGAACACAGCCTATTTTCTCCTGATGAGTGGAGACCTATATTTGTATCTTAGATGGCCTCTTGCAAGCTTTTAAGACCCCAGATGCTACTAACTTTACTAGTATTCAAATCACGATTTTTATGAACTATATTATGCTAATTGACTGAGTTATCACATGAGACTATGGTCCTAAGCCTTCAAACCCATAAAGTAAATGTTGGGTGGTGTTTGAATATGTCTGAGTGTATCAGCATTTGCATCTTCAATGAGTATATGTGCCTGCACTCACATATTTGTATTTATACATACCAATAGATACTTCTATCTGTTCTCACCTATGTACACACCTGTATCTACCCATATACAAGTTCGCCTGTACTAATTCATATGTGTTCAAACACTTGCTTTTACTTTGGTTGTACTGTGCTCACTACATCCGCAATCAGTTTCCGATCACCAACAATAGCAAGCCTCTACGTCTGCTGCAAAGGACCTCTTTAAAGTGTTGAAGAGCAAAGATGTCACCTTGAAGACTAAGGTGCGCCTGACCCAAGCCATGGTATTTCCAGTTACATCATATGCATGAGAAAGCTGGACAATGAATAAGGAAGACCGAAGAAGAATTGACACCTTTGAATTGTGGTGTTAGTGAAGAATATTGAATATACCATGGCCTGTCAAAAGAACAAACAAACCTGCCTTAGAAGAAGTACAGCCAGAATGCTCCTTAGAGGCAAGGATGGTGAGACTGCGTCTTACATACTTTGGACAGGTTGTTAGGAGGGATCAGTCCCTGGAGAAGGACATCATGCTTGCCAGAGTACAGAGTCAGCGGAAAAGAGGAAGACCCTCAACGAGGTGGATTGACACAGGGGCTGCAACAATGAGCTCAAGCATAACAACGATTGTAAGGATGGCTCAAGACCGGGCAGTGTTTTGTTCTGTTGTGCATAGGGTCACTATGAGTCAGAACTGACTCGATGGCACCTAACAACAACAACAGCAGTCTAAAACATAGTTTCCCTTTCTCCCTTCCTCTCCCGGGTAACCAACAGTGAATATAGTTCTCTATATATTTATCTTCTTTTGTCTTATTTCTGAAAGAGGTATCATATAATATTTGTCCTCGTGTGCTTGAGTTATTTCACTTAGCCCTCCAGGTCCATCCATGTTATAATATGTTTTACAGACTCATTGTTGTTCTTTATGATTACATAGTAATACATTGTATATATATATATATATATATATAAAAAAACCAAACCCATTGTATATACGTTGTATATACGTACCACAATTTGTTTAACCATTCATTCGTTAATGGACACTTTGGTTGCTTCCATTTATTAGTTATTGTGAATAAAGCAGCAATGCACATAGTATGCATATGTCCGTTTGTATCATTATTTTAGGTCTGTAGGGTATACACAGGGTCCGTGGTTGTTCAGTGCTTAAGAGCTTAGCTGCTAGCCAAAAGGTCAACAGTTCAAAGCTGCCAACCACTCCTTTGAAAGCCTATGGGGCAATTCTACTCTGTCCTGTCCTATAGGGTTCTTTTATGAGTTGGAATTGACTTGACAGCAACAGGAGTGGGATTGCATAGGAGTGGGATTGCTGGATCACAGGGAAGTTCTATTTTTAGTTTTTTGAGAAAGTGCCATGCCATTTTCCATAGTGGTTGTACCATTTTACAGTCCCACCCACAATACATAAGGGTTCCAACCTCTCCACATTCTCACCAACATTTGCTCTTTTCTGTTTTTCTATCAGTGCCATTTTACCAAACCAAAAACCAAAACCAGTGCCGTCGAGTCGATTCTGACTCATAGCAACCCTATAGGACAGAGTAGAACTGCCCCATAGAGTTTCAAAGGAGCACCTGGCGGATTTGAACTGCCGACCCTTTGGTTAGCAGCCGTAGCACTTAACCACTACACCACCAGGGTTTCCAGTGCCATTTTAGGTGGGATAAAATGTGTAACGCACTGTAGTTTTGATTTGCATCTCTGTAATGCCTAATGATTATTTACACCTTTTCATATGTTTGTTGGCTGCTTGGATGTCTTCTTTGGTGAAGGTTCTGTTCATGTCCTTTGCCCATTTTGTGATTGGGTTGTTTGTCTTTTTGTTTCTGAGTCACTGCAGTTTTCTATAGATTTTAGAGATTAGACCCTTATAAAGTAAATCTTTTCCAAAGGTTTATTCCCTGTCAATAAGCTGTCTATTTATTCCTTGAATGAAGTTTTTTGTTGAGCAGAAGTTTTAAATTTTTATGAGGTCCCATTTTTCTATTTTTTCTTTTCCTATTTGTGCATTTGTTGTAAAGTTTGTTACCCAATTTTTATCGAAGATTGGTCCCAAAGTCTTCTACCTATATTGTCCTCTAGGAATTTCACGGTTTTAGATTCAAGCAAAGATGTCACTTTAAGGATTGAGGTGAGCCTGGCCCAAGCCATGGTGTTTTTAATCACCTCATGTGCATGATAAGTTGGGCAATGAATAAGGAAGATTTAAGAAGAATGGACACCTTTGAATTAGGTGCTGGCGAAGAATATTGAATATAGTATGAATTGCCAAAAGAATGAACAAATCTGTCTTGAAAGAAGTTCAGACAGAATGCTCCTTCGACGCTAGAATGGAGAGAATTTGTCTCACATACTTTGGAAGTGTTATCAGGAGGGATTAGTCCCTGGAGGAGGACATCATGCTTGGTAAAGTAGAGCATCAGTGAAAAAAAGGAAGACCCTCAATAAGATAAATAGTCACAGTGGCTGCATCAATAGGCTCAAGCATAATGATTATGAGAATGGCTTAGGACTGGGCAGTGTTTCGTTCTGTTGCACAAAGGATGGCTATGAACCCACCCAACAACAACAAGTTTAACATTTAGGTCTTTGATCCATTTTGAGTTAGTTTTGTGTATGGTGTGAGGTGTGGGTTCTGTTTTATTTTGCTGCATGTGGATATTCAGTTTTTCCAGCATCATTTATTAAAGAGATCGTTTCTGCCCCACTAAATGGACTTTGACCCCTTGTAGAAAGAAAATCAGTTTTTCGTAGATGGCTGGGTTTAATTCTGAGTTCTCAATTCTATTCCCCTGGTCTATGTGTCTATCATTGAACTAATACCAGGTAGTTTTGATTATAGTGGCTGTATAATATGGTTTAGTATCTGGCAGTGTAGGGTCTCCTGCTTTGTTCTTTTTCTTCAATATTGCTTTAGATGTTTCTTTCTTTTCCATATGAAATTGGTCATTAGTTTTTCCATTTCAGTAAAGAATGTTGTTGGAATTTGTATTGGGGTTGCACCGTATCCGTAGATCACATTAGGTAGAATTGACAGTTTCACTGTAGTAAGTCTTCCAATCCATGAGCATATGCCTTTCCATTTTGGTAGTTCTCTTTTAGTCTCTTGTATTAGTGTTTTATAATTTTTGTTGTATAAGTCTTTTATGTCTCTGGTTAGAATAATTCCTAGGTATTTTATTGATTTGGAGGCTATCGTAAATGTTTTTCTTTTCTCGGTTTCTTTTTCGGAGCAGTCTTTGTTAGTGTAAAGGAACCCAACTGATTTTTGTGTGTTGATCTTGTATCCTGTAACATTGCTAAATTCTTGTATTAGTTTCAGCAGTTTTCTTGTGGAACACTTCAGGTTTTCTGTGTATAGGATCGTGTCATCTGCAAACAGAGATAGTTTTACATACATTTTATTTCCTTTTCTCGTCTTATTGCTCTGGATAGAACTTCCTGAAATATATTTACCTGAAAGGTGCTTACCAGAAAGATATTTACCTATGTTTTATTGACTATGCAAAGGCATTTGACTGTGTGGACCATAACAAATTGTGGATAATGTTGCAAAGACTGGAAATTCCGGAACATTTAACTGTGCTCAAGAGGAACCTGTACATAGATCAAGAGGCAGTCATTTGAACAGAACAAGGGGATATTGTGTGGTTTAAAGTCAGGAAAGTTGTGCATCAGGGTTGTATCCTCTCACTATATTTATTCAATCTGTATGCTGAGCAAATAATCCAAGAAGCTGGACTATAAGAAGAAGAATGGGGAATCAGGATTAGAGGAAGGCTCATTAACATGCTTTGTCATACAGCTGACATAATCTTATTTGCTGAAAGTGAAGAGGACTTGAAGTACTTACTGATGAAGATCAAAGACCACAGCCTTCAGTATGGACTACACCTCAACATAAAGAAAATAAAAATCCTCACAACTGCACCAATAAACCACATTGTGATAAACAAATAAAAGATTGAAGTTGTCAAGGGTTTCATTTTACTTGGATCCACATTCCAAATCCATGGAAGCAGCAGTCAAGAAATCAAATGACGCATTTCATTGGGCAGATGTGACCTCTTTGGAGTGTTAAAAGACAAAGATATCACTTTAAGGGCTGAGGTATGCCTGGCCCAAGCCATGATGCTTTTCAGTTGCCTCATACGCATGTGAAAACTGGGCAATGAATAAGGAAGTTATTGATGCCTTTGAATTGTGGTGCTGGTGAAGAATATCGACTAGACTATACCACGGACTGCCAAAAGAACTAACAAATCTGTCTTGGAACAAGTACGGCCAGAATGCTCCTTAGAAGCTAGGATAGCGAGGCTTCATCTCACATACTTTGGACATGTTATCAGGAAGGATAAGTCCCTGTTTGGTAAAGTAGAGGGTCATCAAAAAAGAGGAAGACCCTAAACAAGGTGGATTGATGCAGCGGCTGCAGCAATGAGCTCAAGCATAACTACCGTCATGAGGATGGTGCAGGACAGGGCAGTGTTCTTTCTGTTGTCATAGAGTTGCTCTGTATTTGTCAGTATCAGTTTCATGTATTTTAGTGCAGTTGCTGTTAGGTGCAGATATATTTATAATTGTTATGCCTTCTTGCTGGATTGACCCTTTTATTATTACATAATGTCCTTCTTTATCTCTTGTAACTGATTTCATTTTAAAGTCTATTTTACCTGATATCAGTGTGGCCACCCATGCTCTTTTTGGTTTACTGATTATATGGAATATTTTTCTCCGTCATTTTATTTTCGTTCTGTTTGTGCCCTACGTCTAAGGTGTGTTTCTTGTAGACAGCAGAAGGACAGATCATATTTTTTTTTATCCATCCTGCCACTCTCTGCCTTTGCATGGGGCATTTAGGCATTCACATTTAAGGTTATTACTGAAAACAAAGTGCCTACCTCACTCATTTTACTATCTGTTTTTTTTTTTTTGCGTGTTTCGTATCCTTGTTTTTTTTTTCTGATTTTCCTGTTTTTGTTTGTATTTGGCTAATTTCTTATGATGAACCTTTTTGCTAACTTCCTTCTTTTATTCTGAAGGTTTCATCTTGGTGATTTCTTAGTGGTTAGCACATATGTTACATTACACAATTTACAATTGCTACAACATTCAACATATGAACAATGGTTAACATACAAGCTTAACATAATAATTCTACTCCTAATATGCTCCTTCCTCCCCCATTTCTGATGGCATGTCTCCATTTAACATCAATATACAGTCTATATTTGATAAGTTTACTTTGTACTTATTTCTTTCAAATCTGATGTATTATTTGCAGAATTTAATTATTGGGTTTATTCTCTGAAAATATACTTAGTCCTTATGATTGCTTATGTTGTTACAGTTTTTGGAGATCTCTCTCTTTCACTTATTTATTTTTTATTTATTTTCACAGCGTATAGATACGAGTATGCTCTTGCCCTACCTTTGGAGTACTCCCTTGAATAATACTTGCAGAGGTGGTCTGGTGGTGGCATATTCCCAGAGCTTTTGTTCATTTATGAATGAATTGATTTGCTTTCTTTTTTGAATGGCAAATTTGCTGGGTAAATAATTTTTGGTTGACAGTTGTTTTCTTTTAATAATTTATATATGTTACTCCATTGTCTCCCCTGGCCTGTAGAGTTTCTGGGGAGAAATCAGTAGTAATTCTCATGAAAGCCTCTTGGTATGTTATATTTCATTTTCCTCCTGCTGCTTTCAGAATTCTCTCTTTGTCTTTGGTTTTCAAGAATTTTATTAGGATATGGCGTGGAGTTGTTCTTTTTGTGTCACTTCTTATTGGGGTTTGTGTAGCATCCTGTATTTGCAGGCTTGGTTCTCTGTTCAGTTCTGGGAAATTCTCTCTGATTATCTCCTGTAAAATTGTTTCTATGTCTTTACTGTTGTCATGGTGCTCTGGGATTCCAATAATTCTAATGTTTGATTTCTTAGTGAAATCACGTATTTTCTTTTAAGTTTGTTTGCTTTTCTTTGTTCTTTTCTCTTGAGGCTTGATGAGTTCAGTTATTTTGTCCTCCAGTTCATCTATTGTATCTTCTGTCTGTTTGACTCATTTGTTGAGTGTTTCACCTGCTTTTTCCTAATTCATATATTTTATTCTTCAGTTCCAATAGTTCTTTTTTTTTTTTTTTTGGTATTTTTAATTTCCATGTTGAGTCACTCATTTTGTGCCTCCATTCATTTCCTGATCTCTGGTAGTCTGTTTTCTGTGTGCTTCTTGCTTTCTTTAAACATATTTAGCACCATAGTCTGAAAATGATCAATTCTTTGTATTATTCCTACCTCCATAGAAGAACTTTCCTCTTCTTCACGTTTTGCTTTTGACTGGTCCTTCTCTTGTGACTTTATGTGTTTTACTATTTTTTATTGAGTTTGGACCATTTGTGACCTTTGCTTTTTTACTTTAAATTTTGTATTCTGATTTTTGCAGGAAAATTTTCTGATTGCACACCTTGGTTTCACAGGGGCTAAGCACCTGACTGCCAACCTAAAGGCCTAGTCTGCATCCACCATCTACTCTGTGGGATCAAGACACGGCACCCTGCTGCCACAAAAACTCACAGCACTGGGAATCCTGGGGGAAGTTCCACTCAGTTCCACAGGATCTCTGTGATTCAGATTCAACCCAGTGCCAGTCCATCTGGTATCTTCTCCTGAGAACTACAAGAGGGTACTCTTTAGATTTATTTATTTTTCTGTCTGATTCAGGAGTTCTAGATGATTGATCTTTGGACTTCAATACACATGAATAGGAGTTGGGGTTTAGCTGATTGCAGAGACTGACGTAGCACTGGGGGTGGACTTTCCTGTAGTGAAGGTGGGGGCCTCTCTGTGTCTTTTCCTCATGTGTGTTCCTGCACAGGCTAACCTGTATTGTCAAGCTTTGGGTTGTGTAGTCCCATCAGTCTGTGTAGTCCCATCAGTCTGAAGTATTCCTTTGGCCTTGCTGCCCTTGCTGTTCCTTCTGGTACTAGTACTAGTCCATCTCAGGTCTCAGCAAGATTCAACAGCACTCTCCAGCAGTGCCACAGTCGCCTTCATCCCCTTCCAATTGTGTGGCCTATGAACTCCCACAGCCAGCTTGTACCACCTTAAAAAAATTGGTTATCTCCTTTCCGTGTTCCCTGTTTGGGGTGTTACCCAGCCCAATTCCAAAATAGCAGAGATGAGTGAGCATCCCCAATGTTAGCAGGTAGGTTCTCCCAGCTTTGATGCCATCCCTGCTCCTCTTCTTCCCCACTTCTGGATTCATTCGACTCTCCTACACCTCACCTGCCACCTGGAGTTCTGAGATCTCAGTCTATGGCTGTTTTTATTTGTTGTTAAGTGGGTTAGTTGCTGGGGGAACAAATGGGGGCTTCCACTCACTTTGCCATCTTGCTCTGCCTCCTCTCCCTTTAAATTTACTACAAATAAGAAACAATTACTTGGGATTAATGATGTTTTCCTGTTTTATATCAGACACATCCTTCACTCCTGTTTTTAAAGTTTTAAAACAGTTAGTAGCATTTTGCTCAGAATGTCCCATATCATGGAAACAGTTACTTGCCTACATGGATAGATAGCTGTTGTTGTTGTTATTGTTGTTTGTTGCCATCAAGTTGGTCCCTGACTTATGGCAACCCCAAGTATAACAAATAAAATGTTGCCTGGTCCTGTACCATCCTCATGATCACTAACATGATTCCATTATTGCCTTCAAATCTATAGAGCTCATCTTCCAACACTATATCAGACAATATTCTGTTTTGGTACAGTGGATTTTCATTAACTAATTTTCTGACTTAGCCTGGAAACTCTGCTGAAATTTGTCCACCATGGATGACCATGCTGATGTTTGAAATACTGGAGCCACCAATCTGGTGGCATCACTTCCAGCATCATAGCAACATGCAAGCCACTGCAGAACAACAAACTGACAGATTGGTGGTGGTGGAAGAGAGCTAAGTTGATATAAATTTCTCCCCCACAGGAAAATATGGCTCATAATTTTACCAGAAAGGGAATCCACTGAACATTGAAAACCAAACAAACAGGAAAGAGCATTTATAAAACCAACCTACCTGAATGGGTAAAATAATAATAGATAAAAGCTTCCCCTACCCAAATCTCTCACATTAAAGATAACCATTTCTTTTATGTTTACCCAAAAAACTTGTATTTATACATAAAAAACATATAAGCATATGCCAAATGTATACATACATATTCTTTGTACCATCATTTATTTTAGACAGTCCTCTATTGCAGATCATGTAAGTTGTTCCATTTAAAAAAAAAAAATTCTTGAAAATGAACATTTGAATACTTTCTTAATGACTTATCTGCAGGATGAAATCAAGTGGAGTAAATGGATGTGTGAAAATTTTGTTAGTGTCAAAATGCTACCCAGAAATTTACCTAAATTTTCAATTCCATAAAAAATTTACCTCTATTTGCATTCTGACACAATATGTACCTCATTTTCTGTCAACCTTAGTATCTCATAGATTAAAAAAAAATTACCATCATTTGATTTAGATTTAATTGTGAGATTCAACACCTTTTCATGCTTTTATTGATTATTTGTATTTCTTTTTCTATGAAACCCTGTTATATTACTTTGTCACTTTTTTCAGGGGAGGCCATTTTTCAGATTAAAAGGATTAATACACTTTCTTTCTCAGAGCACTTTTAGGTTTATAGAAAAAATTGCATAGAAAGCATAGAGTCAAATATATCCCTCCCTCTGCACATAGTTCATCCTATTATTATCATCTTGTATTTGTTAAAATTAATGAATAATTATAGATATATTTTTTAACTAAATACATAGTTTACATTAGGGTTCAAACCTGTGGGTTTTGACAAAGGCATAATGTCATGTATACAACATTACAGTATCATGCAGAATAGTTTCACTGCCCTTAAAAGTGCCATGTGCTCCACCTCTTCATCCCTTCCCCTTCCCCTTATTTGCCAATATTGCAAACTTTAATGAGCTTTTTTCTTATTGATTTGATTGAAGTGTTCTTAAAAAAAAAAAAGCCTCCATCGAATACATCTATATGAGCTTTTAAAGCAGAGGATTTGATCATTACGTGGTGACTCTAGATAATGTGGACCTGATGTTAGCGGAGGAGACCCTTTTGAGCCTGAACAGTGCAGGGTTAACTGTAGGCCTCTTTTTTTTAGTCCACCTTGCCTCCCTGTTTTTGGCCATACCAACTCTAATTTGTATTGCATTGAGACCATGTTGTGATTTCAAAATGACTTTCCAAAATCTAACATTTCTATATCCCTGAAAATTGAAGTTCCTCTGAGGCTTTTAAAGTTCTGTTTTTCTATTAAGTTTATTTGTTATGGTGTGTTTTATTCTGGGAGACTTTTTGTTCCTAAACCCAAAACCCAGTGCCATCAAGTCAATTCCGACTCATAGTGACCCTATAGTTCCTAAAAGGTGTTGTAAAAATAAATGAGTTGGTTTATAATAATGCAATGCATATTTCATTATTTTTGTTCTCATAATGCTTACTTTCCCTTGATTTCTTAAATGAGTAATGCATTGATTAATTCTTCATATATACCATTTTGCTTTTAATTCTTTAAACAGCATTATCCATAAGCAGTGAAATAAATGATTGCATATTAGAAAGCTGATTCTAAAATGCATTTAACTATCAGCTTGATTTGGTGTTTATTATCTAGAATATTTGATCCTTCAAAATGCTCATATATATTTTGTAGGGTTTATATCACTTCTACTATCATGCCTGGAGACAATCTATTATAATAGAGAACTTGAAGCATTCTAAAGACCAGTGAGCTATTTTTACTAAACACTTTTAAATTAAGATATTCAAATTCTTACAATTTAAATGGAATCTTGGCTGCTATTAATTAAAACATGAACAACCAGCGGTGATGGTGTGGTGTGAAGCTGATGTTTCATACTGCAAATAATTAAAAAACTTCAAAATGGACCCAAAGCTGTTGCTTCTCCTATGCATTTTTAACAGTCGATAGGTTTTTAATATTCAGCAATAATTGATGACTACTTTAAAGAGCTGCTTTTTCACTTCAAAGGAAGCCCCATGGCAGTCCATATCATTCCTTGTGTGGTAGTTGAAAAAGAAATCATGTATAAAAAGCTCAATGTTGAATGTATAAACATAGGAGAATGTGGTCCAGAGTCAGGAGGCCCAGAGGCTAGCCTGGGTCCTCTCTCTGACTTTCTGTGTGAGAACTTGGTCAACATTGTTAGCCTTTTTGGTCTCAGTTTTTATCCTCATGAAAGATGGCTTTTCTGTTAAATTTATGACGCTTAAGCTTCAGGAACCCTCACTTGCATAGGTCACTTCCAAGACACTGGAGGTTCTCTAGTGATTTTCTATTCATATTATTGTGTCATTTGTCTTATTATGTTCAAGTATTCACAAAACCTGGATTCATGATACATTCTCCAAGTTTTTCTCCAATTCCACAAGTCTATCCTTCCATATAAAGGTTCAGTATTTGTTTTCAAATAGTTATTCACAACTGTATGTCACCCAAAACATTTTCTCCTATAAAGATGTTTCTGTTTTTCTTAGAATGCTCTACAGCTTTTATGGAGATTGATTTCACTGGAATGCTGTAAAACCCTGGAGATACGTCTTATCTTAATCCTTCTCTCTGACTTTTGTTGCTTCTTAAGTCAGTGATTCTCAAACTGTGATCCCAGCATTATAGACATCAGAATAATTTAGAATGCTTTAAAAAATGCCAGGTCTCATAGCTGTAACCCAAACATCCTGAATAATGAAGAGGGAGAGGTTGACAGATACAAGAAATCTGTATTTCAACACTTCCACCAAGTAATTCTTATGCCCATTAATCTGTAAGGGCCAACCTGCTTATTTGTATGTTCTAGGAGGTGTGTGAGTATATTTCTTAGAAATTAAGACCTCATGGCAAGGAGAATAAGAATGCAAGAAAAGCTAAATGTAGGTGAAAATTTGTGACCCTTTTCCTGAACAAATAAAAAACCAGTAAGATTATAATAGTTTATTGTATTATACAATATTGTATCATACACCATCATATCATATATCATATCATATTATATCATCTCCAATTTACATTTCTTTTTTATTATGCCATTTTCCTCCTGTGCATCTTTTCTGCCCTCAAACCAAAAAAAAAAAAACAAAAAACTGTTGCCATCGAGTTGATTCTGACTCATAGCAACCCTACAGGACAGCGTAGAACTGCCTCATACAGTTTCCAAGTTCAAACTGCTGACCTTTTGGTTAGCAGCTGTAGCACTTAACCACTACACCACCAGGGTTTCCTTCTGCCCTCACAGATAGGCTAAAAATGGGAGAAACAAAACTTGCAAAGAAAAACCATTTTGCTTTCCCTTGGCTCACTTGCTGCTTGGAGGTTAGGAATGCAGGACACAAGACGGGGTGGTTTTGGACAGATGTGGAGAAGACACAAGGCAAAGAGACTTGGTCTCACTCCTCCATTGGCAGTCTTGGGAGAAATTGTAAGCAGGCATACCTTACACTAATGAGGTGCTGGCCCAGCAAAAGTAAGAAGGCAGAGCAGTATATACAGAGAGAGAAGAAGGTACGGTTTGCATCCCCAAGTCTTTCTGGGTTCCATGTTCAGCAGGCAGTGAGTCGAGAGCCTGCTGCCTGTCTTAGGTCGTATGATGGAGTTCAAGATGACCCACAGCAGAAGCAGACTTGTGGAAAGCCTGGGTCAGGAACCACAGGAATGACAGGTAGAAGCTCTGAGGGATCTGACACTTTTTGCAATTGAAAGGAGGAGGTAGTTGTAGAATGTGGTGGTAGTTAGGCCAGCTCCACTTCACTGCACCTCTTCATCTCCTGGAGAGATGTGCGTTTATCACAAAGAAAGGGGTACAGTCATCCCTTTTGTATCCCTCATAGATACCAAAATTCGTGGATGCTCAAGTTCCTTATATGAAAGAGTGTGGTGTTTGCATATAACCTACATCTTCTCGGCTCACAGCAACCTTATAGGACAGGGTAGAACTTCCCTTCAAGGTATCCATGGCGCAGCTGGTGGATCAGAACTGCTGGCCTTTTGGTTAGCAGATATAGCTTGCTGTAGCTCTTAACCACTGCACCACCAGGACCCCTTTTGTTGTCATTGTGTTTATCCTCCCATAGACTTTAAATCATCTCTAAGTTACTTATAATACCTAATACAATCTAAATGCTATGTAAGTACTTGCTATACAGTGCTGTATTGTTTAGGAAATAATGACAAAATGTGAGAAAAACAAGGCTCAAATAGTGAGTTCTGGAGAGAGGCTGAGGATCCTTGAAATGGTGGGAGGCTACAGCAGGGTATGCCTACACATCACTTCATTCACGTGCATCCAGTGTAGTGCTCAGGTGGCAAGCTGAAGTTTTGCTTTTTGGAACCTTTTTTTTCCCCCCTGAATATTTTCAATCCGTGGTTGTTTGAATCCGGGGATGCTGACTGTACTTCATCTGGCCTGCCAAATGGTATTTCTGTTGTTTACCATCTTAATCCAGAGTCATGCTTTTTATTGTGCATTTAGCAATGAAGTATCACCTCCAAGATTCTTTGCAAATGGAAGTTTTTACAATTAGTTGAAAGCTACATTTTAATAAAGCTCTTATGTTGTCGGAGCCCTGGCATTGCAGTGGTTAAGAGCTTGGCTCCTAACCAAAAGATCGGCAGTTCAAATCTACCAGCAGCTTCTTGGAAACCTTCTGGGGCAGTTCTGCTCTGTCCTATAGGGTTGCTGTAAGTCGAAATGGCCTTGTTTGCAATGAATTTAGTTTGGTTTGACTCATGGTGACCCTTTGTAACAGTAGAATTGCCTCATGGGGTTTTCTTGGCTGTAATCTTTATGGAATAATATTGCCAAGTCTTTCTCCTGCCTCTGGGTGGGTTCCAACCCTCAAACATTCAGTTCAGGTGCTTAACCATTATACCAATAAAGTCCTTAAATGCTCTTTATTTTGTTTTCCTTTATTTTCAGGCACCAGAGAGTATTAAATGGTTGCATGCCAATAATTAGCACGGAATATAAATGAATAGTTTTTCTGGGTGGAGGGAAGAAAGTCTGAAATAACCTTAGTGGAAAAAAAAAATATGTTAAGGAAAATAACAAGGTGTATCCAGCTAAGTGTTTCTAGAAGGCAAATTTTGAATATCTAAAAGGACCAGTTGGAAAATATTAAATATGACTGATCAAATGAATATCCTTTAATTATTTATCATGAGAGTTCACATTACTTGGAATCCTCCTTTTAATAGGTTAGCCAATAACTTGAGTCTTTATGGCCATGTTTAAAAAATACGATGAATCTTTGAATGTGAAGCTTGGCATTGACCATCATATCTAAGGGACAGGTCTTCATGGTCGTGACCTTATTCTCAATCATCTTCACGTTCAATCTCAGACTTGGTGGTGATCTTATTGAAGATACTGCATAATTAACAAAAAGAAATAGGAACAGCTTGTGGAAATCAAGCCATCTATTTTATGGACTATTTATAATCATGCTGTCGAAATACATAACTTTTAACTGCAGCTTGGTTTTCTATATATCAATAATAATTTTTATAAAATTATCAATATTAATACTAATTGTCAAGTGCTGTTATACCAGGATGTAGAGGAATACACATAAAATGGCAAGTGCTAGTATCATTGACTCTTTGAATGATAGCTCTGAGTTTTGAAGACTTAGCCTTAGATGAAGGTTTATAGAATAAATCAGTTTCTCATTAAACAATTAATACTTATATTGTTTTGTGACATTGGTTGCCAACCCCGAGACGTGTGAACACTCTCCCCTTCTTGACCTTGGGTTCCCCGTTTCCATTTGTTTAGCTTTCTTGTCCCCTCCTGCCTACCTGCACTTGCCCCTGGGCTGGTGTGCCCATTTAGCCTCATATGTGGTTGAGCTACTTATTACTGTTTGTTTTAAGGGCCTGTCTAATCTTTGGCTGAAGGGTGAACCTCAAGAGTGACTTCAGTTCTGAGTTAAAACAGTACCTGGGGTGAGTTTTGAAGGCTTTCCTAAAGATGCCTATCAGAGGAAAAATTAGCCTAAGGAAAGGGGCTTGTCTATACAGTTACTTAAGGGAATTGTCTTGGAGAGTTGTTCTAAAAGAAGAATGTCCTGCTGCTGGAGGGGTTATTCGTTATCTCTAAGACTGGCATATTAGTCAGTTGTTATTGTCTTTGAGAACTTGACTGAATTAAGCTCAAAGTGACAGGATCAATGCAAGTATTCAAAGTTAGTTCCACATTGCTGCATTGCTGAGCTCAGCTGACACCTCAGGGGCTCTTTGAGAATGCTGGGATGTTCATCACGAATCCTTTTCCACAACCCAGGAAATGCTTGTCTACATGTCAGTGAATCCAATGACTAATGCTGGGTTGACGGCAAATGATGGTGTAGCCTTTAAAAGGAATTCTTATTCATTTCATTTTTGACGAGAGATGTAATTCTTAAATTTCTTGGGGAAGAAATAATCTATTTGAACAAATGATTTCTAAATTGTATCATGCTCCTTACCAAGTCCTGCCCACCTCTAATTCAATGTCTGTCAAATTGTTCATATTATATCTTCACCCTGGGATTTTACTTACATTCTTGATTATCTTGGCTGTCATTTTTTTAAATTGTCTGATCCTTTTTTTTTTCCACATGCAATATCAATATCATCACCAAATATTTATTCAGCACTACACATTTCTAGCTTACCTCTTCAAAGACGAAGATCATCCTTATTTTTCTTAATGATGCAAATGACTTGCCATTTGATCAATATGGCTGTGTGAAACACAGTGAGAAAGAATATTAATAGTGACTGAACCTTCTAGGCCACATCTGTTATGCTAATGTCTGCTCATTTCCTGCATGCGTATGTGTGTATATATATATATCACATTTTACTTAGTAGTGACTTTTCCCCATGCCTGAGGAAGGATTAAACTCTCCAAGAGAGAAATAAAGTAACATAGCTACATATGTCTATAGAAACAGAAAAACAAACTGTAATAAAAACTATAAATTTGGATACTTGTTAAATGGCTGAGGAGTATATTTGGGGTTATGATAGCTATTAAATGCATTTTAACATCCATAATAATTGAGAATAGTAGCAAAGCAATCATTATGAATAGTGAAACAAACATAAACTAAAAAGAAATTGCTATTCGTTAGTTTTTGTGGCTTTTTCTAGTGCCAAAGAATTTTTTCCTACTGTGATAATGGTATGAAGCATCAATGAAAGCTATAAAATATGAAGCGATTTTCAAAATATTTTCATAATTATTTCATTATCCAAACTCTCATTTTAAAAAATATTTCAAAATAAGGTAATACTATAGTTGGAGTTAATGAAGTCAGACATTCCAAGAAAGAAAATACCTTTTTTCCATGAAATAATTTTTTCACTAACATTTATTTTGGACCTATTGCATACAAGGCTCTTTGCTAAGTTCTAGGGATACCAAGAGATATCCCCTAGATAGTGAAATAATGTCTTATTGTGAATTAATGACAGTGAAAAACATTAACAGGGATGTATAAAGAGAACTATGAGAGTGCTCTAGAGGAAGGATGACCCAGGATAACTTGGAAAAGGACCAAGAAAAGCTTATTAAGTTTTTATTTTACACAATTGCAAATAACATAAGCTTCAATTAATTGGCTCAAGCACAAAAAGATAGGAATAGATCTGTCATAATGAAATCCAGAAACATTATCACTGGGACTCAGATTCTTCATTCTGTCATTCTTCTGCGTTGACTTCATATTGAATTGAGACTGCTCTAAACAGTAGCCTAAGACAGCTCCAGACTTAAAATCTTAGTAGTAGAAACTCAGAAGAGAGACACCTTCTCCTTTGCAATCCTTCCAGCGAACGTCCTGTGTTTTAGTGCCATTAGATTGTCATCTATTATAAGCTCATTCATGAAGCAATTATTCTAGACAAGGGGATAGAATGCACTGAATTTCATGCCTGGATGTGGAAGAGAAGTGTAACTCCACCCAAATCCCATGGACTCAGAACAAGTGAGAGAGGAGTGTTTCCTAAAGAAAGGGAGAATCCTTAATGAACAAGTAAAACATCAGCTGTCCACTACAGAAGATTTAAAAGGAGATAACTTTCTTCCCTTCCTCTCTTCCACCTTTTCTTCTTTCCTCTCTTCTACCCTTTCTCCCTTCATTTCTTCCTTCTTCCCTCACTCCTTCCTTCCCTTCCTCTGTTCATTCCTTCCTTCCAATAATCACTTTTTGATCAACTAATGGAAGTATGACCTTGGTTTTCATGACTTTGGTTTTCATTTAATCAATTTAAGAAAATCTGTCAACCTGGACATGAGGATAGTTTTCAAATGTCTTCCCCTGTCAAAAGTATGAGCCTTCGCTAAATATTAACCTGTCTTCTTTTTCCCTTTCTCTCTGACTTTTTTCTTTGAGAAAGGAGTTTACAAAGGAAGTTTAGATTTTATATATACATGTAAAATTTACTCTGTTGGATCCTGCAAAAGTGATCAATTTTTCAATGATGTGCCTGGAAAATAGTGACTTCCCACATTTAATTTATAGAGTGATAGCATAAATTTTGTGGCAAAAGAAAAAACTTTAAATTTAGTATGCTGAGCTCACTAGCTGTGATAAAACTGAATAGAATTGTACTGAGACCTCCTTGCATCTGGGTTAGGGTAATTGAATCCATAGATCTGGACTCTATGGTCTGCAAGGCTGGCAGTTAATTTTCTTTCTGGTGCATCAATATACTTCAAAATTAACATTCATGAGAACTCAGGGAGAACTTGCTAGCCTAAAAGATTTAGACTTTGGCTAAATTTGTCTCCTACATGAAGGAAGCAATTTTATAGGACACTCAAGTGCCCTAAAATGTTGACAATCCAGCAATATCTTACACTTTTAAAATTCTATAGCAGGTTCTTAGATTTTTTGAACAAGGACATTAGATTATTCTTGGCACTTATGGCTACTCAGCTGAAATAACATTTGGGAAGGAAATAAGTGGTTCAAAATAGGTTTGGACATCTGTTTCATAACTGAAAAACTGCTTCTGGCCCATAAAATATTTCATCATTATAATGGACATTAGTGTTTTGTTTGATAGGTTTTTTATATATTTTTCTTTGTTTACTTTTAACTTGAGGCCAGGGAATTTTCCTGAATAATATTGTTTGCAATATTTTGTGCTTGGAGAACATTTTGTTTGTTGGCAAGTTCTACTCTCTGCAGGGACAATGGCACCAAATATGTCTGGCATAATATGGCTGTGATATAAGAAAGACATCAATTCAAATCTCAGCATATATAACAGAGATTCCTTTAAATTCTCTCCTTAAGGGCAGGGATACAATTCTTATTATCCCCAGATCTACCCTGCACAGAGGTGAGGAAAGTCAACCTTTCTGTTCTTGAATGCTACTTAGTGGTCTGACCTGAGACCAATTCAAAGAAACTTAGGGCTTCTCTTTGGCAGTCGATGGTCCTAGACTAGGAGAGTGGGGAATGAGCATGCTCTCAGTGGGAAAAGTAGACCACAGCAATATGGTAGTTAGGGGGTGAAGACCAAAAGGGACAGCCATAGCGATTCCCACTGGCAAGGGTTGCCTGATTACTGAGATCACTGGGCCTTTGTGGGTATCCAGCAAACTACCAGCTCTTTGACCTTGTCAGCGGGTACTGGTAGAACAACTTCACCGAAACTAGCCTTTCTACTTGTATTTCTTTTCTATTACCTCTCCTCCACCCACCCTCCCTACTCCAAACACTAAAGATCTTCCAATTCTGGCTCCTACATATCTGCTTCGTGTGTTCAGCTTCTGTCTAACCCTATCCTCCACCGCAATTTTCCTTTGCTTAAAACCTTCCAAAGGATCCTGGTTGACACAGGCGTTAAACAAATTTCCCTATTCCTGAGAGGCTTTCCATGATCTCATCTTTCTCTCCCTCTCCAGCTGTAATGTCTACCATTCTCCTTGTTATTTCACACTGAAGCTATTAGGGCTTTTGTTAACTGTACACAAAAGCCGTTCTTCTTCCATGCTAGGAATATGCTCTCTCCCACCTTTCATCTACTCATATTTAAGGTCTCATCTGAAATGTCCCTTTATCACAAAGGGGTTTCCTGACTCTGTATTATTCTTCCTAATATAAGATTTCATAGCACCTTGTATTTTCTTTATTCAAATTTATCACACTTAACATAATATGTTTGCTTTCTATTAGTCTTTAAGCTCCATGAAGTTAGGAAGCCTACTATCTTTGTTTATCTTGTATCCCCAGTATTAAGCAAGTGCCTGCACATAGTATGGAATAAGTAAAGACTTGTCGATTGATTAAACAGATGATAATTCTGTGTATCTGTTCAGGAAATAGCTGCCAACAGAAATTTATCTTATATGGCCTCACTGAATCACGAGGGCCATTGATTAGGATATTCCAGGTAATTTAAATCATTTTATTCAGAGGAAAGTCTATGATTTTTTTTCTTTAATCATTAATGTAAATTGAATTGCTGTAAACAGCTCTAAGTTTCAGGAATCAGTGGTATGGCAGAAAGTGTTAAAATGATCTCTAACATATAACTGTGCCAGTGAATACACTCACAAGATTATTGCATAGCTTTGGTTTAAGAAAACAACATAATTTCTAGAGCATAATGTGGTAGATTAGATTTTTATGAAAAATAATCACTTCCTTCCTATTTATTTCTATGACATGTATATATTTCCCTATCTCTTAATTTGGGTTGGGGCATGTCACTTGCTTGGGCCAATGGGGTATTAGCAGATGTGACATGTGACATTGCAGGGGCTTGACATTTGCCCATGCAGTGCAGCTTCAACAATGTGCCTCTGCCATTCTCTGTGAAGGGCTTCTCCCTGGAAGCAGCTGTCTTTTTAAACTGGGTCCCAAAATGAATATTCATGGTGCAGTCGGCTCAGCTGATATGCAGACATAAGAGCAAAATGTATCTCTATTGTTGAATGACACTGAGGTTGCCTGTTTTGTTTCACAGCAATAGTTCACTTGTACATACAGTTCATAATAAGTCTATAGGGAAGATGGTGTAAGGCAGAAGGCCAAGTATTCCCTAAGCACAAATATGTAAGTGAGAACTCCTTAATTATTTGAATGCAATATAAACAAGCAAAGGTTACTAAGGCTATGATGCCAAGTGGTTAAGTAGAGCAGTCAAGATTATGTGAATACACAGAGAAGACAATCAAGGATGATTAAGCAGCATCCAGCCCCAGGTCCACTCCACCCCAAGTTAGCTCCTGCTGATGATAGAATTTGGCGAAGCTCTGTGTCTTACATGTGCCTCCTTATATACGTCTGAGTCATTTGAAATCATACAAAGACCAGTGAATCCTTAACTGGTAGAAACTAACTAGATTTGTCCCCAAATGATTATACTAAAACATGCATGGATCTTGTCAGGCCTGTAACTAATTATTAAAACATAAATGTGTGATCTTCCTTTCACCATCACAAAGAATCAAAAGGCATTTTTTAACATGATGCTATAATTCATAATTTGGAAAAAAAATTCAGTATGCTTTCAAAAAATGAAATTGATACTCCCATTAATGAGTGCTTTCAAATATGTATGGAGGTAGTTCTCATTTTCAATAATTCTTGTTCATTACAGTGTTTAAAGGGTTAGAGGGTGGGGGAGTAAAAAAATCATTTTGCAGGCAAAAAATTTTAACTAGCAGCAGATGGTTGAGACTGTACAGAAACGGCTTCTCATATCAAGCTTACGGAAATTGGCCTCTTTCTTTTGTAGTCGCGCATCATTTAGTTCTAGAATCAGGGGTCAGGGCAATCCTTGCCATATGCTGACCTCAGTCTATCCATCTCTTGCTGGTATAGATGTTCCATTCAAAGAATTTGATTTGAGCTAAAGCATACTACAATTTTTATGATAACAAACCATGGCCTTCGCTGACATTTTACCACTGGCCAGTAATGAATTCTCTAGAGAGCTGGAATCTGTTTTTTTTTTTTTTTTTTCTTTATTTGAAATAAAGCTGTCATATCTAAGTGCTTTGTGGAACCAAAAAAACATTAATATCTTTCTACCTGCAACCTAGTCTCCCCTCTGAGCACAAAGGAAAAATGGGAAGTGTGTACGTGTGTGTGTGTGTATAGATGTGGGGAGAGTCATGGAGGGAAGCATAGGCTAGGACTTAGTGGGAGAGGAAAGACTCTTTCCAGTCACTTGATGGTAATTTAAAAATATACTCACAAATTCATGGATACACTTTTCTTCAAAAGTTAGAGACTAATTCCCTTCTCCCCAGTTGTGGACTGTACTTAGTGACTTGTTACTCATGAATGGAATACGGCAGAAATAATGTTGTATAACTTAAAAGACCAGGTCATAAAAGGATAGCTTCTCTCCTGCATTGTCAGCTGCCATGTTGTGAGGTAACTCAAGTAGCCCTGTGAAGATTTCTCTGTGAGGAGGCTCTAAGACCTCATGCCAACAGCTAGCACCACCTGCCAGCTATGTGTGAGCCACATTGGAGGTGGATCCTCTAGCCACAGCCAAGGTTTCAAATGATTGTGGTTCTAGGCAACATATGATTAAGCCTCATGAGATACTTTGAGCCCAAATTGCCCAGCTAATTCACTCCCAAATTCCTGATACATTGTGAGAGTTTGTGAAAGTTTATTGTTGCTTTTAGCCACTAATTTGTTACTTAAATAACTAAAAGAAACAAGCTCTTTACATTCATTATCTCATTCTATGATCATCATAATAATCATATAAGTACCTATTATCTTATATATATATATGATGATAATAAGTACATATATATGAAAAATTGAAGCTCAGAGAATTTAAGTAACTAAATTACTATAGTGCTCAGGAGGTCTATGTATCAGTAAGGATTAAATTTAGCACAAGTAACAAAAAATGCAATATAAAAATAAATAAGAAAAATACACTTTTTCCACACATTAAATATTGCTTATTAGGTAGTTGCTCATGGACTGTCATGGATCCTAGCTTCTTCTATCTGATTCACTATTATTAGCATGTAGCTTTACTACTCATGTTCACAACGTGGCTGTTGCACCCCCTGTATTTTTATGTCAGGAAGAAAAATCCTCTCCTAGACTCTCTCCTTCATCACAGTGACCATGGTTAAGTTGGGTTGTCACTCCTAACCCCAAAGGAAGCTGAATTCAATGTCCCAGTGAACAGATTTGGGGTCTGCTGGGAAGTAAGGGTTGAATAATGAATATTGCCAGGCAGCTAGTCATATTTTCTACTGCCTATCTGTTTGGTGGAAACCCTGGTGGTGTAGTGGTTAAGTGCTACAGCTGCTAACCCAATGACCGGCAGTTCGAATCCATCAGGTGCTCCTTGGAAACTCTATGGGGCAGTTCTACTCTGTCCTATAGGGACACTATGAGTCAGAATCAACTCAACGGCACTGGGTTTGGTTTGGTTTTGGTTATCTGTTTGGTTATCAAATATTTACATAAAGCCTTTTCCCTTTTCTTAATTCTTCAGCCATACTCATCTCAAAGGTGGTAACTACCAAGCGCTACCCAGTCACTGACTTTAGTTCAAAGTCTTGGAACTCTGGGTGGTGTACAGATGACTTCATCATTCACAGAGCTAAGAATAAAAGTAAAATGTATGTCATGGAAGCCTGCATTACGTGGTTGGAAGGTAAATATGCCTTTAAATGTGTTAAAATCAGTTGTTGTTGACTCGATTTTGACTCACGGTGACTCATGGAGAGTAGAACTATGCTCTATAGGATTTTCAGTGGCTGATATTTCCAAAGTAGATCACCTAACCTTTCTTTTGAGGCACCTCTGGATAGAATTCAACCTCGATTATTTTGGTTAACAGCTGAGTGTTTACACCATTCAAACAAAAACAAAACCTGTTGCTGTTGTAGATTTTGACTCATAGAGGCCCTAAAGGACACAGTAGAACTGCCCCATAGGGTTTCCAAGGAGCAGCTGGTGGATTCAAACTGCTGACCTTCTGGTTAGCAGCCAAGCTCTTAACCACTGTGCCACCTGGGCTTTTATACCACCCAGGGACTCCTTAAATGTATTAGCAGCAGAGTAATCAATGCAAGTTAATATCAGTTAAACAATTCACATTGTCTTTAAGATTAACATGAACAAGTCATTCAAGAGATATAACATGATTCTTGCTCCAGCCTTCAAGTAATGCTTTAATATAGATCAATTTATTTGGAAATAAAAGTTTTAAATTTATTTATAATTTTATAATTCTTTATTCTTGAGGAAAGCTAGTGACAGTAAGCCAAAAATTAATATAATCCACTCCTCATATGATTAATAAGTTCAGAGACAACCTATATGCATGTTTTATTATCAAGAAACAATTATGCACAATCACTGTAAAGTTTTTATCAAACTTGTATAAAATTTACCTTGGTTTAATCAAATTTAAATGGTTAATAGCCTGAAAATGTTTATTTTTTCATATTAATCTGCTCAAATCAACTGCAGATAGGTTTTCCAGGCCTTCTATAAGTCTGACATGGTTGAAGATGTCTTTCTAAAAGCCTTCTAGATATTAAACTCAGTGTAGCGCACTGAACACATGGCTTAAGGCTCTCTCCAAATTGTATTAAATTTCAAAGTAAGGGAGTTAAAAGAAAATAAGTCTTTATCAGACTTGAGAATATGAGAATGGAATTTTATGAAATACATCAGAGGTTTTATAAAATTTCTTAAATATAATGTATGTTAACAAAAACAACAAAATAAAGAATATCTGTAAAAATATATAAATATATGTGCGTTTCTTAAATAATGTCAAAAGAAGCATAACAGACATGAATAAAATCAATCATAACATAACACACAAAAAAGATGATAGTGTTAAGAGATACAGTGTTTATTTCAAAGGAAAAAATATGAAAACAGAGTGAAGGGAATAAATATAATAAAAATATTAACACTGAAAAAAAAAATCTGTCTTTAAATTGAAAGAGCCAAGTGAGGGCCAAACAAGATGAGTTTTTAAAAAGTCTCATCACTTAATATTGTCTGGCCAAAATTCAGATAGTAAAAGATTCTAAAATTTTCAGGGAGAAAATCTTGAAGATTTATTCAACAAAGTGAAAGAGAAATAAAAGAATGGACACTATGGGACACAGACCACAATGCAGTTAGCACAAGTATTTACCACAACTTGATTCTTGAATGACAGTTACACAGTGTACTTAGGAAGCAATTGATTCAAATTAGGACAAGAATTCTGTGGTCTCTCCAAAGAACAACTTCAAGAAGAAGAAGAAAGTGGTTGCTAATCATATAGTTATGAATTTGGAATAGCTAATCACAAGAAAATCGTGGTCTACACATAAGAAACTACTGAAATGTGTTATGATTTTGTATAATGGATAGAAAGTTAGAAAAACAGAATGCTGCTAGGCTTCACACTGGAGAAGATCTCCTCTGAGCATCCCAGATTTAGTGACATAGGATTACACTATCTCTCTATCAGCCTAAATCAAAAATAAAAACAAAACAAAACAAACCCGTTGCTGTCCAGTCAGTTCCGACTCATAGCTGCCCTACAGGGCAGAGTAGAATTGCCTCATAGGGTTTCCAAGGAGCAGCTGATGGATTTGAACTGCTGACCTTTCGGTTAGCGACTGAGCTCTTAATCACTGCACCATTGGGGCTCCTCTATCAGCCTAAAACTTTTGCCTTCGATTCCGACTCATATCGACTCTATAGGACAGAGTAGAACTGCCTCCATAGGGTTTCCAAGGAGCAGCTGGTGGATTCCAACTGCCAACCTTTTGGTTAGCAGTCGAGCTCTTAACCTCAGCATTACCAGGGCTCCTCTATCAGCCTAGTCATATTAAATTCTGTAATAAATAATATTCACCTAATCATAATATTGACATAATTTTAATTGTCGTTTGTTAATTTTAAAATTTTAGGATATATTTATAGCTTGTGCTTTGGGGGATCTGGTTGTCGTGGCAAAATAGACTCTAAATGTTGTGAAAAACACAAATGTAAAGGTATAGTTGAAGAGGGCAGAGGGTGTGGGAGGTAAGGGAGTATTTGTAGGGTATCTAACTGCCTAATCTTCCACAGTGGGAGTGAGGGGCGCACTACTATCAAATGATGATACAGAATAAGTTAAAGAATCAACTCATGTATTTAGAGTTAAGGAGCCCAAAAAAGAACTCCTATCTAGATCTTCAAAGTCCTGTAAAATTGCTGCAAATTTTCTCATCTCTCTGAACTTGTCTTATTGCTGGAGCTCAAAGCAATGACTTTCTATTTATCTATGTGATGGTAAGTTTCATATGTCAACTTGTTTATGCAGTAAGAAACCCATTGCCATTGAGTTAATTCCAACTCAAGCAACCCTATAGGGCAGAGTAGAATTGCCCCATAGAGTTTCCAAGGAGCAGCTGGTGGATTTGAACCGCTGAACTTTTGGTTAGCAGCCGTAGCTTGCCATAGCTTTTAACCACTGCATTTGCACCGGCAGGGCTCCCCCAGGCAGTAGTTCCCAGTTATTTCATCAAACACTGATACAGGTACTGCTATGAAGGTACATTGTAGATGTGGTCAACATCTACAACCAGTTGACTTCAAGGAAAGAAGACTACTCTTAATAATGTGGGTGGACCTTCTCCAAGCAGTTGAAAGGCCTTAAGAGAAAAAACAGGTTTCCTGGAGAAGAAGAAATTCTACCTCGACTCTGCTGTACCAATTCTTGCCTGAGTTCCCAGCTTACTGGCCTTTCCTATGGATTAAGGACTTGTCAGCCCCAACAATTGTGTGAGCAAATTCCTTAAAATAAGTAAATCTCTCTCTTTACATATTGGAAGCCCTCTTGGCACAGTACTTAAAGCACTAGACTGTTAACCATAAGGTCAGCGGTTTCAAAACCACCAGCAGCTCCTTGGGAGAAGGATGTGGCAGTCTGCTTCCATAAAGATTTACAGCCTTGGAAACCCTGAGGTTGTTCTGAGTTGAAGTCAACTTATTGACTTGACGGCAGTGGGTTTGGTTTATATACATACATACACACACACACGTATGTGTGTATGTATATGTATATATATATACACACACATGCATGTAAGGTAGTTCTCAACTTACCATGAACCACACTTAGGACCTTCCTTCTTTTTTGGCGTACATTATGTGCCTATAACCAGAAAAGCGGAAAGTGCTGATATTGCAGCTGTAAGCTTATATGTAATGTTTCCAACCCCCAAAGACAAATAAAGACACTGATAATAAAAGGCAATAATAATGAAAACTGAAAGAAAAAAAAAAAGAGGTATTTCATTTACGTCAGAACTGCCTTATGAAGGAGTCATCAGAAGAGAACCCTACTGTAAATCAGGGACTACAGGTATGTATACACACACACACAGACACGCACACACATGCATAGGTATACGTAATATTTTTCTGGAGAACCCTGATTGATGCATTCACAAGCAAACCTCTTTGCTGCCTCTGGTCCTTTCCGTTTGTTGTTTCTTTTGCGTGAAAAACTCCTCCTAGAGATTTTGTGTGGCTGGCTTCTTATAATTGTACATGTTGACCTCAGTTGTCACTTTCTACCATTTTTAAAGCAGCTCTCTAATCCACCTCTCAATCACTCCGCCCTACTGTCTTACTTTGTTTTGTAGTCCTAAAACTACTATCTGAAATTGCAGTATTTTTTGTTCATTTTCTCTTCCCTCTTACCTGAATATAAGCTCCAAGACAGCAACACATTTTTTTAAATCTCTATTATCAGTAAGGTTGCCCAATGAGACTGTTGAATGAATGAATTTAATAATTAATAAAAGCAATGAAATATCAGAACTCTGAAGAAGAATGGAATGAAGACATGCTAAATGACTTAAGAGAGCTAACTAACCCATCTTTTATAACAAAGAAAAATAAACACTGACTAAACTTGATAGGCACTGGGTTACTGGGTTTGTTTTAAACTTGATAAACAAAGAAAGGACGGCTTAAGCATATAATGTAGAAAACTGATAATGAACATGAGAAGATTTAAAATGGTTAAAGGTGATTATCTCTTGGAAGCAGGACTAGTAAATGAGAAACATGTTTAAATTGTTTTATTTTTAGCATTTATTTTTTATTTAATAACATTTTATGCTGTGTAGTTTTTTTTTTTTTAAGTTCATGCATCACTTCTACCAAAAAAGAAAGTGACATGTAATTATTTAGTTTTGAACTATTTATGGAAAAGTACCATATACTTATATTGGAGTAAATGTACTACATTTTTTTTTTCTTTAGTATATTCTTATTTCATGAGGCATTGTGGTCTACAGCGTATTTTAAAAAAAAAGAAACTAAAGTGACTATGAGAACTAACTAATTCATTCTCTGGTTTCCTAAAATAGGAATGCATTAGTGAATTCACAAGGGAAAAGCCTAAAGTAAGGGCCAGGCTTCAAAGGAGTTGTCTTTGGAAGAAGCGGACTGGGGTAAGCTATAGTGTAGGCAATGTTTATGTATCATAGCCACAGCCATCAAAACAGATGAAGTAACAGGTGGTGTGACAACAGATGAAATACAGAAAAGTGATGGTGAAGAGGAAGGGGAAGATGACCAGATTCTATTTTGTGTGGTGGAGTTCAATTGAACACATTATCTTTGAGGAAGTTGAGGGTATATAAAACAACTCAGGGACAATTCTATTATACTCATGTTCTACTCATTAACATCAAATATGTCCAGTATTTCAACTCTTAAAATTAGAGAATACATAGTGTAATTTACGTAGTATAAATAAGTAGCTGATTAATTTATCCGGCTACCCGCCCCCTCCCTTGTATTTGAGGTTGAGGATCATAATCAATTAATAAAGGAAAACACAAAAGTCATTGCAAGACTATGGAGTTTGGTTCAAACTATTTGCTACCACATTTCCAGGGAAGAAATAACGTGAATCAAAAATTAAAAACAAAAACAACAACAAAAAAAGAATGGTTCCCACAGTTCTTATGATACAGGTGGGATTTCTTTTATGAAGAAAAAAATACTTTTTTTTTTCATATATGCCAAGTAATTTGATTACCAAGCTTAAGTGAAATGGAATTCGGAGATTATTTGCAGGCAAACTAGAAAAATTATATGTGGAAAAAAAAGCACAAATAGATACTATCAAACGTAAGTCATTATTGAGAGTAAATATTTCAGATTTTTATTTTTAATTGACATATTTCTTCTTTGTACATTTCATAATAATAATAATAATAATAATAATAATAATAATAATAATAATAATAATAATAATAATAAAATCACCATCAAATGACTGGTAATGGATTGGGTTCCCATCATGTGTATTATTGCCTTTTCTTTATAGACAAATGTCTGATAATACATTCTACATTTGTTCTTTCTACTTTTTCACATCCCTGCCATTCTTCAGTCCCTGGAATCTGGCTTTGACATCCACAATATGACTAAAACTATGCTCATTAGATGAATATGGAGTTTCTTGTAGTTTAATCCTCATCTTACTGAATTCTCAGCAGTTCTGAGTTCTGGACTCATTTATCTAACTCCCTACTAGTTACTTTCATTTGGATATCCCCTGTTAGTGTTGCTGTTGTTGTTTAATTTTCTTCCAGTCACCTCTGACTCATGGGACCCATGTATAACAGAACAAAACATTGCCTAGTCTTTAGCCACTGTTTTAATTTCCTAGTGCTGTTGTAACAGAAATACCACAAGTAGGTGACTTTAAAGAACAAAAATTTATTTTACCACAGTTTAGGAGGCTAGAAGTCCAAATTCCAGGAACTAGCTAAAGGGGAAGATTCTTCGACTCTGGGAGAAGATCCTTTTCCAGTTCTGTAGCCATGGTATTCCTTGGTGATCTTCATGTGGCTATTATTTTCTCCAGTATATCTCTTATTCTGTGTCTAATATTCTCTTTTTATAACTTGAAGTGATTAGGTTTAGGGCACACTCTACCCTGACATGACCTCATTAAGTTAACAAAGAAAACCCTATTTCCAAAATGGTTTATATCCACAGGTATAGGAATAAGGATTCCAAAACACATTTTGGGGGAGCACAATTGAATCCATAACAGCTCTCATCAAGACCATTGGTATGCTTAAGTCGATCCTTGCAGCCATTGCGTCAATTGATCTCATTGAGAGTTCCCCTCGCTTCATTGTTCCTTTACTCTGTCAAGTTTGATGTCCTTCTCCAGCAATCAGCCCCTCCTGATGATGGGTCCAAAGTAAGTGAGTCAAAGTCTGTCTTAGTTTAGAAGCTCTGCTGAAACTTGCCCACCATGGGTGACCTTGCTGATATTTGAAATGCTAGTGGCATAAGTTCCAACATCATAGTAACATGCAAACCACCAAAGTATGTTGTTGTTGTGTGCCATCGAGTTGATTCTGACTCATAGCGACCCTATAGGACAGGGTAGGACTACCCCATAGTTTGTCCAAGTAGCTGCTGGTGGATTTGAACTGCCGGCTTTTTGGTTAGCAGCCTGAGCTCTTAACCACTTTGCCACCAGGGCTCCATCACAGTATAGATGTCCTCCCCCCCCCAAATAAATAAATAAATAAAACCATTGCTGTTGAGTTGATTTCGACTTGTTGCAACCCTACAGGACCTGGTACAACTGCGCATAGGATTTCCAAGGCTGTAAATCTTTATGGAAGCAGACTGCCACATCTTTCCCTCATGGGACAGCTAATGGGTTAGAACTGCTGACCCTTTGGTTAGCAGCCAAACACTTAACCACCAGAGTTCCTTAGATGTTCTCGTGATACCTCAAAATCAAACTGTGCAAGACAGAACTTACATCTTTCTCTATGTTTTTCCATGTTCCAACCAGTTGCTGAAACCAGAAATTTGAGTATATTCATTGACTCTTCCAGTTTCTTTTCTAATCCCATGTATTAATCACTGAGTAAGGTCAATGGTAGCTCCTAAGTATTTATTTATTTATATCCGATTTACCCGTTTTCCACTATCCATCCGTCATTATTCTAGTCAAAGCTAATGTTATTTTTTGCCTGAATAATACAGACAGCATCCTTCTAACTCATCTTCTTGCCTACATTCTTTGTAACTACATTTCTTTCTACACATTGCAGACAAAACTATTCTTTGCAAAAGCAAATCATACCCACGTGTATGTACATTTACACTATATAAGTGTTTTGTGTATATTTATACATATATGTATAAATTATACTTGTGTTTGTGTGTATGTGTATGTGTGTGTGTGCGTAATGTCACAGTTTAAAGCTCATTGGTCCCCTCAGGGTAATGTTCCAAATACTTAAGTTGGTTTGCAAAGAGCTTATGGAGTTTCTGCCATCTCTAGTAATTTTTATTTACTTGTCCAACCTTAAATCTCATTGTATCACCCTCAAATCTTAGAACCTATCCACAGTGAATTACTTTTAGTTCCTGATTATTGACAACACACTTTATTCTTCCATTAGGGTTTTTAAGCATGTTTTTTTCCCTCTGTTTGGAACTCTAATTTCTTTCTCAAACTACACTCCCCCACATTCCTAACACTACTTTTGGATTATCTCCTGAATGAAAAAGTTCAAGAGCTGATTCTGTTTTTTTTTTTTTTTTCCTAGCCTCCTGCACACCTGAGATTTCCCCATGGTCAATTCTTCTTAAAGCATTAACTCAAATATTTGCTAGGCATTTACTTAAATTGAATTGACAGAAGTGAGACTCTAGTCTGGAAGCACCTGTGTTTTTGAATAATGACTATTGATGCGATGCAAGTGCCCTAGAGGACGGAGGCAGGCAGGTATCCCTGAGTGAGTATCTAAAAAACCAGGCATAAAAGGTGAAGTGAGCTCAGAGATGGGGCTTTCCAAAGTTGAGATTCTGCACACTTAGCTTCTCTTTCATGGTTATGCTTTTCTTGAGTGCAGAATGACATAAGGAGCTGTAGGTGGGAGTCATAAGAACTCTACCTGCTGTTTTTGTGCATTCTATATTGATTCCTTTTTGTGTTGTTTCTTAGAGCTCAATAAACCTTATGCCAATTGAGGTGTGTTTTGTCTTATTAGTTAGATTGTCAATTCAAACGCAAGACCTCTGCTGCCGACAGAGTAGAGGGAATTGCAGTTTCATTCATGCTTTAGACCTAGTTAATATGCCACTTCCTTCAGGAAGCATTCCTTGACTGAACAGTTAAGTCAAGAATTGATAGCCTCTTATGTGCTCATAAAGCATGTACACTTTTTTTTTTTTCACAATTATCAAGCTATACTGTAATTATTTTCTATCTTTAGAAAAGTCAAACCAGTTGCCGTCCAGTTGGATTCATGGTGGCCCTATGTGTATCAAGTAGAACTGTGATCCATAAGGTTTTCAATAGTTGCCTTTTTGGAAATAGACCACCAGGCCTTTCATCCAAGGCACCTGTGCGTGGCCTCAAACCTCCCACCTTTTGAATCGCAGCCATTTACTCCACCTAGGGACATGGATATTGTTTCCCTTATTCCTTGATATACCCCCAATATGTGCATATGTATAATAAAATGCCTGTAGGTGCTTAAAAATTATTGAATAAGTGAATGACTAGAGAAATAAGAGAAAATCTCTGTGTGTCATCAGGAATATGAAAATGTTTAACAAGGTTTAAGTAACTAAGTTAAATTTTCTATTTACTCCCCCATTGGGTCAGTTCATTACTGCTTTTTAAAAAAACGGTGGCTTAAAACTAAAACTTTTATCATTTATTTTACATTTATCCCTTTTATAACATTTTTTCTCCTGAAAAAAAAAAATTTTTTTGATACCATGTGTTTTCAGTATTGGAAGTGCATGCTTGCTAATTGAGTGTGTTTAAACTTTTGGTTGGTAATATGGATTTTGAGAAACATGATCTGGTAATACAAACCACCGATGAGGGGAATGGCACTCTGGCACCAGCCGTTTGTGGTATGACAATATGCCACTGAGACCCAGATAAGTAATTTATTGCAAGTGCCTTTCTATTAGGTTACATGGGGACCCTCTGGTTTTCCAAATATGACACAGAAAAACCAAAATGAACCCATCAGGTCTCCCTAACTATCACATAGGAAAGCCATAATTATGCTTGCAAGCCTTACCTCACAGAAATAAAGGGGAAAAAGGTAAGAGTTTACAAAGCTGGCACATCCAGGAAGCATCACTTAATAGAATTCTCAACCTACTCAACAATAAGGCTCCAACTCCGGTCTGCTGAGCTTCATGCATTTCAAAAGGGACCTGCTTTGATAGTAGATGCATTAGAACTTGAACAACACCTTACTCTGAGATCCAGAGTCATAAAAAGTAGATGGCATACAGTTTATGCCAAGGGTAACTAAAGATATTATTGCTCGTATGTATGCAGGTCTGGCCTTTGGGCTAGTCTAGGCTGGGCTTGTCTGAGGCACCCTGCTGCAGTGGTTAGGTGGCTCTGCTTTTCACTGCAGGTCTGTGAGTCAGCTGGGAGAGCTCTACTTCACATGTATGTCATGGCCCCTGGAACAACAGACTTTCCTTGGCGGGTTTGTCATATGGTGGTGGTAGAGGCGTAAAAGTACAAGTGAAAACATGCCAAGCCCCTTGCAACATAGGCTTAGAACTGACACACTACTACTTCTGCCTATGTATCATTGGCCAAACAGGTGAGGTAGTCAAACCCAAAGTCAAGGGCCGGGAAGATGTACTCTACCCACACTGAGGCCATGGCAGAGAGATTGAAGCACCAACATCATTGACCCACATCCACAAATGGAACAAACACTAAAATTCCATTCTTTCAGAGAAAGTATTTTTTATGACTCCATTTCACACGAATTATGCATGGGGATGTGCCTATCATTTTTTGACTTTAAACTGGAATTTATTTCAATAATAAAGGTATTCATAAAGTTAAAGTTAGGTCCCTGGGTGGCACAAAATGTTAAGTGCCCCACTACTCGCTTAAAGTTTGGGGTTCAAACATACCAGAAGCCCCTTGGAAGACAGGCCTAGTAATCTGCTTCTGAAAGGTCACAGCCTTGAAAACCCTATGGAGCAGTTTTGTTCTGCATACATGGGGTCACCATGAGTCAGAGCTGACTTGACAGCAACTAAGAAAATCATCAATGTTAAAATTAGATTTCTCATTACCTCAGATTTTTACTATTAATTCTAATTTGTCAAATAGATTTGACAAAAAATAATTTGCAAGGTAATTAAAAAAAAAAAAAAGCCACCACCCCCCCCACCAAAAAAAAGTTCTGGCCTGGATAGCCTCACTGGATAATCATACTAAACATTCAGAGAAACGCTCACTCCAGCACTACTCAAACTATTTCAGAGCAGGGAAAAGGAAGGAATACTGAATTCATTCTACGGAGCCAGCATAACCCTGATGGCAAAGCCAGGCAGACAGTACAAAAAAAAATTACAGACCAATATCTCGCATGAATATAGATGCAAAATTTTTCAACAAAATTCTAAATGGAATTTGGCATCATATCATATCAAAAAAAAAAAAAAATACACCATGACCAAGTGAGATTCACATCAGATACACAAGGATAGCTCAACTTTAGAAAATCAATCAACATAGTCCACCACATAAATAGAACAAAAGAAAAGACTGATATGATCATCTCAATTGATGCAGAAAAGGGATTTGTTAAGTCCAACACCCATTTCTGATAAGAACCCTCAATGAAATAGGAATATAAGGGAAACGCCTGAACATAATACAAAACCAACAGCCAATATCTTTCTCAACACAAAGAGGCTGAAAGCATTCCCCCTGAAAATGGGAACAAGACAAGGATGCCCTTTATTACCTCTCTTATTTAATGTTGTGCTGCAGGTCCTAGCTAGGGCAATAAGGCAAGAAAAAGAAATAAAGAGCATCCATACCGGAAAGAAAGAAGTAAAACCATCCCTATTCACAGATGATATGATCCTATGCATAGAGAATCCCAAAGATTCCTATAAGAAAACTACTGGAACTAATAGATTCAGCAGAATAGCAGGACACAAGACCAACATACAAAAATCAGTTGGATTCCTATTTACAAACAAAGAGAACTTCAAAAAGGAAATCAGGAAAATAATACCATTTATAATAGCCAGTAAAAAGATAAAAATACTTAGAAACAAACTTAACCAGGGACATAAAAGACCTACACAAAGAAAACTACAAAACGCTATTACAAGAAACCAAAAGAGACCTACGTAAGTGGAAAAACATACCGTGCTCCTGGATAGGAAGAGTCAGCATTGTGAAAAATGTCAATTCTACCCAAAACTATCTACAGATATAATGCAATCCCTATCCAAATACCAAGAGCATTCATTAACAACATGGAAAAACTAATCACCAACTTTATATGGAAAGGAAAGAGGCCCTGGGTAAGCAAAGCATGATTGAAGAAAAAGAAGATAGTAGGAAGCCTCACACTACCTGATCTCAAAACCGACTACACAGCCACAGTAGTCAAAACAGTCTGATACTCTTACGACAACAGACACACAGATCAATGGAACAAAATTGAGAACCCAGATGTAAAACCATCCACTTATGGTCAGCTGACATTTGACAAAGGACCAAAGCTCATTAAATGGGGAAAAGATAGTCTTTTTAACAAATGGTGCAGGCAAAACTTGATGTCCATCTGTAAAAAAATGAAACAGGACCCATACCTTACACCATACACAAAAACTAACTCAAAATAAATCAAAAACCTAAATATAAAACCTAAAACAATAAAGATCACTGAAGAAAAAATAGGGACAATGCTAGGGGCCCTAATACATGGCATTAACTGAATACAAACCATAACAGTGCACAAGCAGAAGAAGATAAGCTAGATAACTAGGAGCTTCTAAAAATTAAACACGTGCTCATTAAAAGACTTCACCAAAAGAGTAAAAAGTGAACCTTTGGACTGGGAAAACATTTTTGGCTACAACATATCTGACAAGGGTCTAATCTCTAAAATTTATAGAATACTTAAACATGTCAATAACAAAAAGACAAATAATCCAATTAAAAAATGCACAAAAGACATGAACAGACACTTCACCAAGGAAAACATTCAGGCAGTTAACAGACACATGAGGAAATGGTCACAATCATTAGCCATTATGGAAATGTGAATCAAAACTACAGTAAGATACCATCTCACCCTGACATCACTGACACTAATCCAAAAAACAGAGAGGTTGTGGGGGGAATGGACTTTTATGCACTGCTGGTGGGAATGTAAAATGGTACAATCACTATGGAAAACAATTTGGCATGTCCTTAAAAAGCTAGAAATAGAAACACCATACCATCCAGCAATCCTACTCCTAGGAATATATCCTAGAGAAATAAGCCATCACACAAATAGACATATGCACCCCCATGTTTAATGCAACACTATTTACAATAGTAAAAAGATGGAAACAACCTAAGGGTCCATCAGAAGAATGGATAAACAAGCTATGGTACATTCACGCAATGGAATAATATGCAATGATAAAGATCAACGATGAATCCATGAAACGTTTCACAACATGGATGAGTGTGGAGGGCACTATGCTGAGTGAAATAAGTCAATTACAAAGGGAAAATATTGTATGAGACCACTATTACAAAACTCAAGAAAAGGTTTACATACAGGTATAACGATCTTTGATAGTTACAAAGGAGGGGATGCGTAGCAGAGAGAAATCACTAACTAAATAGTAGACGGGTTGACATTGGTGAAGGGAAAGACAACACACAACATAGGGGAAGACAGCACAATTTGACCAAGGCAAAGTCATAGAAGCTCCCTAGACACATCCAAATACCTTGAAGGACTGAGTTACTGAGGCTAAGGGCTGGGGACCATGGTCTCAGGTGACATCTAGGTCAATTGCCATAACATAGTTCATAAAGAAAATGTTTTGTATTTTACTTTGGTGAGTAGCATCTGAGGCCCTAAAAGCTTGGGAGTGACCATCTAAGAGACATCTACTGGTCCCATCAAGTTTGAAGCAAAGGAGAATGAAGAAAACCAAAGACACAAGGAAAATATTAGGCCAAAGGACTAATGAATCCCATGAACCACAGCCTCCACCAACCTGAGCCCAAAAGAACTAGGTGATGCCTGGCTACCATCACTGACCACTCTGACAGGAATCACAACAGAGGGTCTCAGACAGAGCGGGAAAAAAAAATGTAGTACACAATTCAAATTCACACACACAAAAAAAGACCAAACTTACTGTTCAGACAGAGACTGGAGGAACCCCCTGAGATTATGGCTCCTGGACACCCTGCTAGTTCAGAACTGAAGCTATTTCTGAAGTCCACTTCTTAGCCAAAGATTAGACAGGGCTATAAAACAAACACTAACACACATGAGGAACTTGCTTCTTAGTTCAATCAAGTAAACATGAACAAATGGGCAACATCTGCCCAAAAGCAAAGATGAGAAGGCAAGAAGGGACAGGACACAGAGAACCCGGAGTCAGAAAGAGAAAGCGGGCAAGTGCTTACATATTGCAAAGAGTGCAACCAGTATCAGAAAACTGTGTATGCATCTTTAAATGAGAAACTAATTTATGCTGTAAACTTTCACCTAAAATACAATAAAATTAAAAACAAGGAAAAATAATGTCCAAAGAAAATGCTTAACTTGATTATCTAAGCCCTAGAATTATAAAGGGCAACCTTGTAGTTGGTAGTAGTTGATATAGTTTCTCAAGGAGCCCTGGTGGTGCAATGGTTAAGTGCTGGGCAGCTAACCAGAAGGTTGGCGGGAGAAAAGACCTAGTGATCTGCTTCTGTACAGATTATATCCTTGGAAACCCTAAAGGTATAAGTTCTCTACTGTCCTATAGGTTCACTATGAGTTGAAATCAACAGCACCTAACAACAATAAAAAAAAAAAAAATAGCTGACTCAAAATGATAAATTAGAGCTTATTCAAAAATTACTGTTTGTTCTTCTTTCAGTAGTAATCTAGGTCCTACTAGTCCTTATCTTCCATCCACTGGAACATCCCCAGTTCTGACTCCCTCCATAGTCTTTCTTGAAAGCCCATTTTGTTCAGTTTGAACAATTAAACTATCATATCTGAATATGTGACTCACGCTTTGTTTGACTCACTTGGTGATGTTTTTTACTTTTTTCCCTTAAGTTCAATCAAAAGGATCAATGGGAAGCCTCATTTCTTTTTCAGGACATTCTGATTCATATACAATTTATCTAAGTTAGCTGTCCTGGGTCTTTTTTTTTTTTTCTTGCTGATGATAGAAAAACAGCAGTGTAAGTATTCTTGTGACCAAGTTGATTTCTCCTGAAATGAAGAGAAGAATATCACCTGCTCAATTCTATTTCAGATTAAAGTATTGCTGTTTTTTACTTGAATTAATGTGGATAATTTTCTTGATCTTTAACTGGCCTTGTCCTGCAGATACCTGACTGAAGTTGTATTGGCTTCTGCTAAACAGTTGAGATAGTTGTTAGCATTACTGAACATGTTTTCACCTTTTTGTAATTTATATTAGTCAAAGGGAAGATCAATTACACTTTGAAAACACTGTACACGTTGTTAGAAATCTTCCAATCAATTCAAGCAGATAAGATGTAGATTCATTATTTTATAATCTAGGTAGTATCTAAAAAAGAAAAAAAAATTTTTTTTTTAATGACAAATGCTTTCCTCAGAATGAAAACACACATTTATTTTCTAACCTACAAATTACTAGTACAACTCAATGTTTTCCCTTGTTTCCAATATTTAAAAAGTAGATGATTTAAGGTGGATCAGTAAATTCATTTCTCTTCACTTTAAACATGTTTTTATTATATGCATCCCAGAGAAAAATCATTATCTAATCTATGAAGGGGAAACTCTGGTGGCATAGTGGTTAAAAGCTATAGCTGCTAACCAAAAGGTTGGCAGTTCGAATCCACCAGGCACTCCTTGGAAACCCTATGGGGCAGTTCTACGTTGTCCTAATGGGTTGCTATGAGTAGGAATCGACTCAATGACAATGGGGTTTTTAATCTATGAAGGTACATTTTAATCTCTAAATAATCTGCTGAATACATTTATGATGGTAATTTCGTGCATTGTGAAGCACTCTAGTTGCTCGGTGTTGTTCACTCCAATCTAAAGCCTGGCAAACAGATCCCAGGTATAAAAGTATTCAGGCTATAGACTAGCTCCAGACAAGCAAATGCACTGAGGAGCAGAAAGAATGAGGTAGTGTTCTAAATGCAGTCAGGTTCCTAGATCTTAATTCTTTAGTGCTGGCTGTTAAGGGTTGGTTGGAGCAGGGATTGGGGGGTGGGTACGTGTGGAAGGAGTTAAAATATTGTGGAACTTTCAGATCTCTCCTATTTAAGAAAAAAAAAAATCTTGGCAGTAATGATACTAACTAGGAAGGAGATATTGAGAGCTCAGCCATTTTGGCAGAATACCTGCAGAAAGTTGGGAGGTAGGTGTTTCCAATAAATATATCAAATGAGTGAGTTTTATAAATATTTTTTCAATTTTCAGATTCTGTGGCTAGGTTGATGGATGGCATTTTCTACCCAAGTAACTTTACAAGGGTGGTCTGTATATTTGTGTTTCTGTGTGGTTATTTAACACTTTTAGGACAAAGGTCACCATGTTTTGGGGGCAGAATGAGAAAAGTATACTGTAGAAATCAGTGGTGATATATGAACACTAAATGTGTATGTCCCTATAGACCTTTGATAAATAACCTAATTCAAGTATATGTAACTTCCATGACACCTACTATTTCAAAGAGGATGCACATTGTTATGGATTAAATTGTGTCCCCCCACAAAAAAAAATTGTGTTGTAATCCTAACCCCTATACCTGTGGTTCTAATCTCATTTGGGAATGGGTTTTCTTTATAATGTTAATCAGGAAGTATTAGTGTAGGGTGTGTTTTAAGTCAATCTCTTTTGAGATATAAAAGAGCAGATTAAGCAAGCAAGCACAAATGGAGAGGAAGATACATGCCACATGATCTCCAAGGAACCTAGGAACAGAAGCTGAAAAGAGACGAAGGCCTTCCCCCAGAGCGGACAGGGAGAAAGACTTCTCCTGGAGCCAAAACCCTGAATTCAGGCTTCTAAACTTTGAGAAAATAAATTCCTGTTCATTGAAGCAATCCATTTGTGATATTTATTTTATAGCAGCACTAGATATCTAAGACATACATTGATGCATATATGAGCTTTAGCATGATGGTAATACCAAGAATTAGAACCTGCTGGACAGGAGATAAAATATTAATAGGATTGTTTCGGTCTTTTTATCCTAACAGTCCTCTACTTAATCACGTGACACACAATGATATTCAATTGAAAGAATGAATAAATAAATGGTATACAAAAGAACAAACCGTACTGATTTCTGTCAAGTCGATTCTGACTCATGGTAATCTCATGTGTTTTATATAGACTAGAACTGCTCCATGGAGTTTTCTTGGCTGTCATCTTTACAGAAGCAGAATGCCGGGCCATTTTTCTGTGCTACCACTGCTGAGTGAGTTCAAAGTACCAACCTTTACATTAGTAATTGGGCACAAACCATTTGCATCACCCAGGGAACTTAATAAATTGTACAGAAGTAAGGAATTGTGAGTTTAGACTACAGCATATAAATAGGGAAAATAGACTGATAAAAGAGATGGATTGCTGAGAAGGTAAAACACAAAATCTAAGTACAGGAAGTGAAAGAGGTAAACTGAGGAAGATAGTAACTCAGAAGCAGAGAGAAGAATGTCATTTCATGAGGCCTTGTTTGAGCCGAGTGCCTAGAGATAGGCAGAAATTGAGACTGACTATTGCAGCCAAGAAGAAAAACACCTATGTCAGGCATACATACACTGAAATTTGACCCTAAAGTATAGAGATCTTGGATCCCAGCCAGAAGTGATCTAATAATAATATCCAAAATTTATGAATTCTTACTATTTTTGTAAAAACTGTATTAAGTATCTTATATAAATACTACAATCATTTGTTGCAACTACGTTATGAGGCTGGATAGGTGCCGTCCTTGACTGTGGTCAGAGGTCAGCTGACTCCTCACATCAGTATATGATTGCATGGAGGTGAGACTGACTCAGTGGTTAGAGCTCCCTGGAGGAAGGAAAAAATCCCATTGATCCTTTTACAACACATAGCTCAAAGCTATTCACACCCTTAACCAAGAGCATTAGTGCCTATACATTAACTGAGAAATTTAATCATTTTGCATCATCCAGCTTTATAACCAAGGCTTGTAGGTTTTAACTACTTTAGGGGACAGTCTGTTGACCACAGAAAGAAAATTTCTTTTCAACATGCTATTTGGTTGAAAGGGTTCTAACCCCCCCAGGGAATTATGCTAGGCACTGATAGACAATAAAAGAAATTGAAATTGAGACACCAGACACTGTTAAGTTATATTCAGTTATTAAAAGGCAGCTTTGCAGTAAAGCACTTAATTTGGAGCCATGCACTGAATTCTAGCACAATGACCTAGTAGCTGCGCAATAATGGAGTATGTTCTGTATATTTTGAGATATTTTAGAAAAGCTTTATTGTGTTTTTTTTAGATTAGTAATAATTGGACTCAGTGTTTTAAATTTAGATGTACCCTATTAAAAAAAAGACATAAAAAAAGCTGAATATATTACTGGAAAACATAATTAACGTATCTTTAAAACTTAAGTTCACCCTATGCTTCCCAGCTTTAGGAACACCCGTATTTTTATATATATAGCAAGCAAACTATATAAATATATGTACATATATACACACACACACACACACACAAATATATATATAGTTAAACCCAAAACCCAAACCTGTTGCCACCGAGTTGATTCTGACTCATAGCGACCCTATAGGACAGAGTAGAACTGCCCCATAAAGTTTCCAAGGAGTCACTGGTGAATTCGAACTGCTGACCTTTTGATTAGCAGCTGGAGGATGCCATAGCTCTTAACCACTGTGCCACCAGGGCTCCATATATGTACTTATACATATATATATACACACACACATATATATAGCAAATACATACAGCATGTATGTAGCAAATAAACTACACATAAAAAAAACCCAGTGCCCTCAAGTAATCTTTAACTGGGTTTTAAAAAGTTGTAATTGGAAATCAAATGACTATTATAATTTCCAACTACAAGTTTTCAAAAAAGAAAATTTTATAATTTATTTGCTAAGATACTTTATGCTATTTTAATTGAACACCTTTGTTTTCTGAGTTACTACATGAGAGTGTACCACAAAGGACATTGAGGAGTAAGGCTGGGTTTCTAGGGCCAGTGTCTTTATGCCTAACTGTTCTCTCGGCTGGGGCTCCTCTCGGCTGGGGCTCCTCTTCATTTCCTTGGACAGTAGAAAGAAGACAAATGTGAAAGGGAAGAGTCCCTGGATGTGACACTGCTGATTATATTATCACACTATTTTTATTTGATGTTTCATAAGTTTAAAAACACAGCAATTGGGGGAAACCTGAAGTAGGGCTACTGAGTTTAAAGTCTTCACTGCAGAAAAAGGGAAGGCTGTGTACATAGGGTGGCTGTTTTATGTATGTACACTTGTACATGTTGGAGAAGCCCTGGTGGCTCAGTGGCTAAGCTTTTGGATGGTAACAGACAGGTCAAAAGTTCAAACCTGCCAGCTGTTCTGTGGGAGAAAGATATGGCAGTCAGCTGCCATAAAGGTTAAGAAAAAAACCATTGCCACTGAGTCGATTCTGACTCATAGTGACACTGTAGGACACAGTAGAATTGTCCCTTGGGTTTCCAAGGAGTGGCTGGTGGATTCAAACTGCCGTCCTTTTGGTTAGCAGCCAAGCGCTTAATCACTGCACCACCAGGGCTCCAGCCTTGGAAACTTTATGGGACAGTTCAACTCTATCCAATTTACTTGACAGCAGGGTGTATGCTTGTATTTACTTTGTTTATTCAGTTTTCTATCCCTTTGGCCTTCTTTAGGTAGCATGATCGATCCTCTTAACTCTGGGGATGTCCTCTCCCCATTCCAAGTGGTTCCACTGGGGCTGGAAAGGCAACACACTGCCGTAGTAAGGGTGCAAGACTCTGGACTAGACTAGTCGTGTTAATATACAGCTTTTAGTACTTATCAGTTGTGCGACCTTGGGCAAGTTACTTAACTTCTCTGTGTCTCAGTATCTACATCTTAATATGGCGATAATTTAGTGCCTCCCTCATTAGATTATTATATGGAGTTGTTTATTATGAATTTCCTCTCAAAGCAGAGCCTGAGACAAAGGCTTAGGTGCAGGTGGTTGGTTCTGGGAAGTGATCCCAAATACTGGGGACCCAGGAAGAATGAAACAGGGAAGGAGAAACGCTAAGCCAAGAGTATATTTTCAAGCTGGTCACTGCTGTGGGCACAGAGGTCTCACCCTGTTGCAGACCCTCCAATGTCTGTGCAAACAGCACTGTAAAATTTTCCACCCAAAGGATTGGTAAGAAAGTATTTATCTGACACCATGTAAGTTTACACACGTGTATAAAATTTCTGGATTGTTGCCTGGCCCATAGAACACTGTCAATTCATGTCAAGTAGCAACTGAGAATACTTTTTTTAGTGATACACATGTATTTTATACATATATATATAATACATATATATATTCACACATATTTGAATTTGAATTTTTCATACCCAGACAGTCAACAAATACATGAAGAGATACTAGAGATCATCAGCCATTAGAGAAATGCAAATCAAAACTATAATGAGATATCATCTCACACCAGTGATAATGGCACTAATCAAAAAATCAGAAAACATCAAACACTGGAGAGGCTGTGGGGAGACTGGAACTCTCATCATGTACTGGTGGTGGGAACACAAAATGATACAACCACTATGGGAAACAATATGGCATTTCCTCAAAAATCTAGAAACAGAAATACCATGTAATTCAGCAATCCTGCTCCTAGGTATATATCCTAGAGAAATAAAAGCCATGACACAAACAGACATATGCACACCCATGTTCACTGCATTATTTTCAGTAGCAAAAACATGGAAACAGCCTAAGTGCTCATCAAGGAATGAATGCATAAACAAATTATGGTATATTCATCGACCACTCTGACTTGGACCACAATAGTAAGTCATGGGCAGAGTGGGAGAGAAATGTAGAACAAAATTCAAACTCATAATTTGGACCAGATTTACTGGTCTGATAGACTGGTGGAAACCCTCAGACTATGGCCCTTAGACACCCTTCAAACTTGGAACTGAAATCACTCCAGGAGAAGAAAGAATTGAAACTTGACCGGTGCCCAGAAAGTCTATAGGCTTGTAAGCAAATTTATCCAGGGAACAAAAGGGCTGACAAATTTCTGTGGCTTGAAAGTTGCTTGATCAGTGTATGTGCCTGAACAGGAAACCCATTGTCATTGAGTCGATTCTGACTCATAGTGACACTGTAGGACAGGAAATCTTCTCATCCCTAAGACACGCGCATGCATGCATGCACACACGCACTCACACACACACAGGCATGCACGCTCACGTGTGTACTATGTATAGTGAGTTGAGCTAAGAGAAAGTATCTGTGAATTTGAGCATTTTCTCAGAAAAGTTTTAGGGCTGCTTGAACCCACAAACAAGGCAAGGAAATTGGGCTGACTATTTGGATCTACTTATTTTTTAATTCCCAGTTGCTTCACTGGAAACACCAAACTTTTCTAATTCATTGTGGGTTCTGAATTAGTAAGCTAAATTTTAGATGATTCATTATTTTTTTCTTAATAAATAATTGAAAAAGCCCTTCCTTTCAACTTTTCTCATTTTTTTTCTTTGATGGTTCCTCATGATATTTAAATTTTTATTTCTACTGGTAAAATATGTAGAACCATACAGAGCCAAGTTTTCAAGATTATAAGTGATGTCTTTTTAAATTCTGACTTTCTTATAGAAGAAGGGGATTAGATTTATTGTCTGAGGATTTAAATCAGCATAAGGAATGTAGAGCTTTTTAAATAAAAAAAAAATAGGAAACATTGCTAAGAAGTAAAATAAAAATGCAACTGATAAGGTTTTTCTTTTTTTTTCCCCTTGTCCACACACACACACACACACACAACGTTCATGTGGGTCAGGAAGTTATTTAAAATATTTTAAATTTGTTTTAAATTTTTTAAGTTATTTATACCTCCTCTGGAGTGTCTCTCTTCTATACCTTAAATATCTGCTTTACAACATTATCAAAAAATAAATTATCAATCCACTTTTGACATATCCTTCTTTGTTTAAGTTAAACATGTTGACTCTTTTGTGCCCAAACCTGTGGTTTTCGAGTCTATTCTGACTCATAGCAACCCTATGTGACTGAGCATGGAAGGGGGCCCTGGTGGCATAGTGGTTAAGAGCTCAGGTTGCTAACCGAAAAAACGTTCTGCAGTCTGAATCCACCAGCCACTCTTGGAAACCTTATAAGGCAGTTCTACTTTGTCCTGCATGGTCGCTATGAATTGGAATGGACTGGAAGACAAGCTTTTTTTTTTTTTTAATTATTCTTTATGGAAGCTGACTACCACACCTCTCTCTCGAAGTGGCTGGTGGGTTTGAACCGCTGACCCCTCAGTTAGCAGCTGAGCACTAATCACAGTAATGGCTCAGCTTTTGAAAATCCTGACTGTAAAGAGATTGGCCCCCAGCAGAAATGGACAAGGGGAAATTAAGTTTATCAAGTCATTTTATGAAAGAATACAGTAAGGAAGAGCTAGGGGGAAGGGTACTCAGAGTTGATTAAAATCAGCTGAAGCATCTGACAAGGCAGTATTTTGGGACATGTTTGTGGGCTTATGTGCTACTTCACAGAAAACGCTAAAGAGATCAGGTGTGTACCACATAATGGATTTACTTTGGCTCCGCACAACACATTTAACTACAGCAGTGATAACGAATAGTCAGGAGTCTTGGTGTAAATTTCAGACTTAGGAAGTTTAGGTCTGTTGTAAAGAATGCCTTCCTATAAATAAGGACTGGCTGTCCTTGAACATTTTCAGAGCATGTGTGAATCTAGTGTTAAAGCTAGCAAAATTCATTGCCGGCTTTTCCTTTGCGAGGGGAAAAATTTACAGTATCTCTCTGGAGTCTCTTGAGCTATGTGGGGATGCACAAATCTCAGTTTTAGTGAGCACCATATACTGCCTTTATTAGTCTTAGGGGAACCAGAATCAGCTCAACTGACTAGGAGATTTGCTCATTTCAGAAAATTACATGGACTTTTGTATTTAGGATACCTTATTTTATCTTAATTGTGACTCTTTTAACATACTTATTGCTAAACCTCCAGCTTTTCTTTGCTGTGTTTATCACCTTAACTCTGTCGCTTAGATTTGAAGGTTACAGCAGTTAGGGCAAGGTGACTGATCTTCCTCAGGGTCAGCGTGGAGATCCAGTGTCAACCACTGCAATATTTGGAATTCTGTTGGGACAACAATGGCCTAGATTGTTAAAAGTGGTAATAAGAATAAGTAATTCAGACTCGTGGCAACTCCGTGTGTGTCAGAGTAGAATTGCCCTCCATAGAGTTTTCATGCCTGTGACCTTTCCGAAGCAGATCACTAGACCTTTTTTTCCAAGGCAGCTCTAGGGGGGTTCAAAGCACCAATCTTTCGGTTAGTAGCCCAGCGTTGAACCATTTGTGCCGCCTAGGACTACTCAACTTATAGTTGAGTATATTTATTGCAGGATCACTCTAGGCAAGATACTGGGAAAGAAAGCTTGTAGAGATCTTGCCCTGAAGATGTTTCAGTTTGGTATGGGAAACAAGGCAGCTTAGAAATAGTTATATACCCAAAAGAAATGCATGTATCTGTTTGCCAGATGACATGAACTAAAATATTTATAATAGCACTATTAATAATAGTCCCAAACTGTAAATGGGACAATTGTCCATTAACAGTAGAATGAATAAGTTGTACAGAGTTGCACAATAGAATACAATATAGCCGTGGCAATGAATTCAACAACATGGGGGAATCTTTTAACATAATGTTGAGTAGAAGAAGGAAGACACAAAACAGTATATACTCATGATTTCCATGGATGCAAAGTACAGGCAAAAATGTATGCTGTTAAAAGTAAGTAAAGGGTTATCGTTGAAGGGCGTAGTGCCTGGAAGGGACCCTCTGGGGTGCTGGTAACATTCTTTTTTTTTTGAGCTGTGTGCTATGCACTGAGTTTATGAAAATTCATAAACTGTGCATAGATGATTTGTGCAGTTTTCCATATATATGTTATACTTCAATCAAGTTAAAAAATAAGCAGTATAGCTGAATCATTAAGCAGAATCAGAGGAGATCCACAAAGGAGCTGGCTCCACCAGGCACCACTAACCTAGTTTTCTTAAAGAACTGGGGGAATTCGGAGAGTTGGACGTAGAGTCATTACTGGAAGAAGAAAACATAAAAGCAAAGCAAGGAGATAAGGAGCAGTAGGTTACAGACTGAACAGACTCTCAAGTTACTTGAAGACAAGTTGCAAATGTGCAAAGAAGAAAGTCCTAAGTTAGGTTTGGGCCAGAGCATTAAAGATCCTAAAAGATTATGAATAAGGTTTGCTTTTTTTTTTTCTTTATGGGATGAGAGCCAATGAAAAAATTTTGAGCTATGGAATGGCGTGATTAAAATTATGTTTTTAAATATCTGGCAGTAGTGTGTTGCGGGATGGATGGAAAGGTATCGAGACTGAAGGGGAAGATTCGGCCACTCCTGCCATACTGCAGGGCGAATCACATAGCCCTGCCCTGGGCACTAACAGCAGTGGCACAGCGAATGACATCTAGCCTGTGCTCCATAAGTATTTGCTGAATGAAATCACTGGGAAGCAATAAACAAAGGAAAAAGATATTGCTTTCGGTTCTGTAAACAAGTATTCTTGAGGGATGGGTTTGCTTTTTCAGTGGTTCAATTTATCATTTCAAAGCAGAATCTTTGTTTTTTTGCAAGGTAATGCCATTTGAAATGGGGATGGTAACACGTGATAAACTCTCCCCAACTGTTAGGTAAGGATCCCTGATGGCTTAATGGTTAAGCTCTACTAATCAAAAGGATAGCAGTTCGAACCCACCCGGCAACTCTGAGGTAAAAAAAAGACCTTGCAATCTGCTTCTGTAAAGATTACAGCCTAGAAAACCCTATGGGGGCAGTTCTCCTCTGTCCGATGGGGTCCCTATGAGCCGAAATGGACTCCGTGGAGGCTAACGACAACAAGAATCTTTGGGTGGTATTCAGATCATTGAATGTTAACCACCTGGAGTCCAAATTATAAATAGAATAAAATCATGGGCCTGGCTGTATTGTCCTTCTATTAATTTCCTCAAGATGTATTTGAAGTAAAATACAAAGGTCCCTTAGGAAGAATATTTTCCCTTTGTTTCTCCATAATTACCCTGAATAGAAAAAGATCAACAATCACAGGATATTTAAATGATTTGGTTACGAGCTGTTGCCACAACAATTTTTCACTAGTTCTTGGTCTGAAATTCAATAATTTCAGCATTCTGAGAGATCAGAGCAGTAGTAGCGATGCCATATCTGTGGTTTCCCTTGGAATTCTGGCCACAGACCCACCTATTAGAACTCCGGGTTAGTTTCAAGGAAAGGGTATGTTTCTATCTTGTTTGTGATTACTGGGAAGAACTTTGGGATATCTGGTGGCAACTTGGCTCTGCCCATTCATATCCAGGGGGGGTTGAGGGGGGAGGAGATCCCTGATCCAGGCAAATATTTGAAGCAGGTGGAACAGGGAGACAATTTATCAGCAAAGTATGTGGGTGCAAAGACTGCCTGGATCATCTAATTCTGTCAAGCTAGTGTTTGCTGAACTGAATCTACTAGATAATTAACTTCATTTTCTCTTTACTCCCCTCGACACAGTTTAATTGTAGGGGAATGGAGAAGACAGAAAGATAGCTGATTCATTATATGTTAGCTAATGGCTCCAACTTGTATTTCTGAATTCTTCAGCCTTCCTTTCTGCTCTCCCCTGTCTACTTCTAATCCTTCCTCCACACTCTCACTAATGTTCTCTTTAAATTTTTTCATTTTATCTTGTCACATTTGAAAGTTCTGCTAGGCACTAACAATTTTTAACCTACTCTCAGTAGGTGACCATGACCTGTTTGTTGAATTAAGACTCATTAAGAAAAAGAGAAAAACCTATCATTAATGGTAAGCTCAGAGCTAACATGGCCCTAAAAAGATTTAAGCTTAGTTTTGTTTTGCTGATGGTATTTTAAACCATCCACTCTATGTCAAGGTCGTCAGTGGTCATAATGAATTAGTTATCTCTGGGACATGTCCTAGAATTCATCCTAAGTAAATGTGCTTGTAACTTAAATAACTGATTCAGGAATTGGTTGACTTGCAAAATACATTTTGTAAAATATGTGTGTTTCTTTACGGGGAGGGGAAAAATAAAACCTCTGAATTTGAATTTACACATATGTGACTTGAAAAAATTTACCCCACCCCCTGACACATCCAAGAAAATACATTCAGGGTTTATAAAGTGAGGATATGGGTTAGAAGAAATAACCTGGTTCAATCCAGGTTAATTACAGAATGAATCAGCAAACCTGTCCTACAAAAATCAGTACTGACTCTGAACTCTAAGTTGACTACTTATTGTTAATGTCGAGGTGCCGTATTTTTAACGCTCTTGTAACGTTTTAAAGATATTTCTACCATCCTTATACAATGAGTCCATTAACGTGGAACCATTTTTCATTTCTCATTATTTATAATTTTAAAACAACAAATAAAGATATTTGAAGTAAGGAGACCTGACACACTACCTTAGAAATATTTGCCAGATATAAACCAGGATGTTGATTCAAAGCATGCTATTGATTTTTCCACTATAGTTTTGTAACCCAGGTCTGCTCGGCGTGGCCATAATGACATGAAATGGATGAAAGTGAAAGAAGAAGCTTTATTTGGACGGCCAAGTTAAGGAGCACACCAGGACTTGCGTCGCCAAAATTGCTCCCAGAACAAGAGCCCAAGGGGTTTATATGGGTGAAGTAAATTGGGTCTGGGGTCTTCAGGAACGCCTCGAGATGGAGCCAGCTTGCTGATTGGTTTGGCCTGAAGAGGTGTTTCTGGGGCAGTCCGGCCTTTCTGTGCTTGCTCAGTCTAAAAAGCAGGGAGGGTCTCTCAAACTGGAACTTAGTCTCAGACCCTCGCTTCTGAAAGTCTCCCCGAATCTTGGACTACTAAAGTTCGGTTCCAGCCAGTGGGAGGAGGGTTCCAGGGTCATCCACAGGACGGGAGGTCATGGTTCTGCACATGTCAGGTGGGCCAGATGTACTTCTTGCCTAATTCAGCTGGATCTGCGATCCCAGTCCCTTGTTTTCCTCAACTGGGCCAGAAACAGAAAGCATACCTAAATAAGGAGATAGCTAAAAGACAGGTAGCTAGCTCCTCTATCACGGAAGATGGCAGGCACAGCCCTTTGCCTATTCAAGATGGTGGGCAGGCTGCTGGTTTCAGTTTCTAATTTATGATTTATTTGGGTACCTCATAAAAAATTGTATATCCTGAAATCATATTTTTATTCTTCTAAGGTGAATTTTACTCTTTCTATTTGCATCCATCTTTCCTTTGCAAAGTGATAGACATTAAAACATTGCAAGTCATGGTTTCATAAGTTATGATTATAAAAAGATAAGCGGTGCAAATCTGATGCATCTGGTTTTCTTTACCTTATAAAATCTTTCTTTTGCCTCTATAGATTTAATTTCTTACACTTCATCTAAAAATATTTTTTGTTTAAGGGGGAAAAAAACACGCCTTGTGACAATTTGCATATTATGTTAATGTGAATATGCATCTAGACATCTGGATGGCATTTTAAAATCTCATTCTCATTCAAGGAACTAGACCTCACGCAGATGGTAGAGACAATTTTAAGAGCATTGTTGTAAACAAATAAGGCAGCCAGGAAACCAAACACACTCCAAGATAGGCTTTGGCGCCAAAGAAGCTTTTTAGTGAGATGTTTTGACTACAAGATTGTACAGCCCTTATCAGTCTCGAACAGAGGGAGAGGTACCAGCAGGCAGTTCCGCTGCGCAATGGCAAGAAGGGAAAAAACAAACAAACACAACAAAAAACCATGAACCACACATTTTCAGTTTTGAACATTTGAAAGATTAAATGTATTTTTATACACCTACACAGAATATGCATATACACACAGAACATATACATGTGCATGTATATATATACACATACATACATACATACATGCACATATCTTCATGTCGTAGGCCTATACAATTTGACAATAAGATTTCTTCCTGCCTTCTCTCCGTGGGGATATCTGCAGTCAAAATTTTTGACTGAATTTAAATTCTGTTCTGCCATTTACTAGCTTTACTTTGGGTGTCCTTGTCTCATAAGAAGTCCCTGGGTAGCATGATGGTTAACACGTTCAGCTTCTAATCAAAAGGTTGGCAGCTGGAGTCTACTCAGAAGAAAGGCCTGCCAATCTATTTCTGAAAAATTAGCCGTGAAATTAGCCCAGGTGGCACGAATGGTTAAGGGCTTGGCTACTAACCCAAAGGTTGACATTTTGAGTGCACCCAGAGGTGCCTCTGAAGAAAGGCATACTGATCTGGTTTCGAAAAGTCACAGCCACTGAAAACCCTATAGGGCACGGTAATATTCTGACACACATGAGGTTGCTGTGAATTGGGATCGACTCTACAGCAACTTTTTCTTTTTTTTGTCTTATAAAGTTGATAATAAGATTAAATGTGTTAGAACATATGATGAGCTTAGCACATGCCCATACATAACATGGCCCCCGGATACCCTTTTAACTCAGTACTGAAGTCACTCCTGAGGTTCACCCATCAGCCAAAGATTAGACAGGCCCATAAAACAAAACAAGACTAAATGGGCACACTAGCCCAGGGGCAAAGACTAGAAGGCAGGAGGGGGCAGGAAATCTGATAATGGGGAACCCAAGGTCAAGAAGGGGAGAGTGCACACATGTCATGGGGTTGGCAACCAATGTCACATAATATGTGTACTAATTGTTTAAGGAGAAACTAATTCGCTCTGTAAACTTTCATCGAAAGAACAATTAAAAAAATATTAACAAGAACAACAAAAAGTTCTAACTCACAAAAAAAGACCAGAATTACTAGTCTGACACAGACTGGAGAAACCCCAAGTGTATGGCCTCCAGACACCCTCTCAACTCAGTACTGAAGCCATTCCTGAGGTTCACCCTTCAGCCAAAGATTTGACAGGCCCATAAAACAAAAGAAGACTAAATGGGCACACCAGCCCAGGGGCAAGGACTGGAAGGCAGGAAGGGACAGGGAATCTGAAAATGAGGAACCCAAGGTCGAGAAAGGGAGAGTATAAACATGTTGTGGAGTTTGAAACTATCATGGATTGAATTGTGTTCCCCCAAAATATGTGTATCAATTTGGCTATGCCATGATTCCCAGTATTGTGTGATAGTCCACCATTTTGTAATCTGATGTGATTTTCCTATGTGTTGTAAATTCTATCCCTATGATGTTAATGAGATGAATTAGTGGCAGTTATGCTGATGAGATCTACAAGATTAGATTGTGTCTTAAGCCAATCTCTTTTGTGATATAAAAGAGAGAAACAAGCAGAGAGACATGGGGAGCTCATACCACCAAGAAGGAAGAGACAAGAGAATAGTGTGCCCTTTGGAACAAGGGTCCTGCACTGAGAAACTCCTAGCCCAGGAGAAGATTGATGACAAGGACCTTCCTTCAGAGCTGACAGAGATAGCCTTCCCCTGGAGCTGATGCCATGAATATGGACTTCTAGCCTATTAGACTGTGAGAGAATAAACTTCTGTTTGTTAAAGCCATCCACTTGTGGTGTTTGTGTTATAAAGGCACTAGATAACTAAGACAGCAATTAGTGTCACAAAACAATATGTGTATTAATTGTTTAATGAGAAACTAATTTACTCTGTAAACCTTCATCTAAAGAATAAAAAAAAGAAAAAAGTTTAAGAGAAGGAAAAAAAAAAAGAAATCAAATGACATATTGCATTGGGCAAATCTGCTGCAAAGAACCTCTTCAAAGTGTTAAAAAGCAAGTATGTGACTTTGAGAACTAAAGTGCACCTGCCCCAAGCCATGGTACTTTCAATCACCTCACATGCATGGAAAAGCTGGACAATGAATAAGGAAGATTGAAGAACAACTGATGCATTGAATTATGGTGTTGGCTAAGAATATTGAATATACCATGGACTGCCAGAAGAACAAACAGTTCTGTCTCGGAAGAAGATGGTCAGAATGTTCTTTAGAAGAGAGGATGGCAAGACTTCGTCTCACTTACTTTAGACATGTTATCAGGAAGGACCAATCCCTGCAGAACATCAGGCTTCATAAAGTAGAATGTCAGTGAAAATCGGGAAGACCCTCCACTAGATGAATTGACAAAGTGGCTGCAACAATGGGCTCAAACATAGCAATGATTGTGAGGGTGGTGCAAGATGGGGCAACCTTTTGTTCTGCCATACATAGGGTTGCTGTAAGTTGGAACTGACTGGATGGCACCTAACAACAACAACAATGTGTGGTAAAGGAGCCCTAGTGGTACAAATAGTTAAGTTCTTGGCTACAAACCCACCCAGCAGCTCTGTGGGAGAAAGACCTGGCAATCTGCTCCTATAAAGATGACAGCCTAGATAACCCTATGGGGCACTTGTATTCTATCACTTGGAGTTACTACGAGTCAAACATCAACTAGATGGCAACTGACAACAAATGTGTGATAGATCGCTTTTACCAGTAATCAAAATATCCCTGATTAGGATGCCAAGTAATTCGCCTGCACTGTTAGGTCATCTGCAGAACTACATGACGATGTAGTCCATAGACTACACATGAGGATTTTCAGATTCCATACATTATGTCCATTTTGGAAACCACTTCTAAAAGATGTTTGTAAATGAACTGGTAATACTAGGGAAGAGAAAGAGCAGAAATGGCAAATCTTAGGCATACATACTGGCACGACCTTATCCTATACCCTTAACAGACATCACTAATCAATCACAGCCTCTTTCCCATTGAATACAGATAGTCTCAGAATGCTTTTCAATGCATGACTTTGGCAGACACTCAAATTGACTAAGAGTAGGGTGGCGCAACTGTTAAACACTCAGCTGCTAACCAGAAGCTTGGCAGTTTGAACCCACCCCGCATCTCCACAAGAGAAAGACCTGGCAATCTGCTCCCATAAAGATTACAGCCTAGAAAATCCTATGGGGCAGATCTACTCTGTTACTTGGGGTTGCTATGAATCGAAATTGACTTGATGGCACCTAACAGCAACGACAAGGATGAAATGTGATATCAAGAGTAGGTCAAGGTAAATGGTTCAAGGCTAGCCCCAGGACAACTCTTTAAATAGGCTGTACTTTCCATGGATATGTTGGGCAAAGATAGTGTCTTAAAGGAAATTGGGGAGGATGGACATAAAAAATAAAACTATATTTTATATTAATCATGTCTTTAGAAGACAAAATCAGTTAAGGATGATATGGATGAAAAGAAGACATAAAGGGCAGTATTTACTTTTCTAAGGGCCAAATAAATGGCACAGACAATAAGAGTAATAAGAGGTAATGTGCCCTGAGGAGGGAGGCTGGCAAAGGCAGATAGAAGCTGTAGAATCAGAAAGGTACGTATGAGCACCAATGAGAAAGCCAAGTTCTTTGGAGCAGATATTCATGCCAGGAAGCAATGGAAAGCAGAATTGACAGGCCAAGCAGCAGACTGGTTGTAGATGGTCTGGAATGCTATGCTAAGAAAAGTGGACTCCAACTTGCAGGCAGCGGAGAAGCTTTTAAGTTTTAAATATGGAATTACAGATGTCAGCATGAGAGGGCTCTTTAGAGATCAGCTGGTCTAGCCCTCTGTCTTAATGCAGGAGTGCGTATCTTTGTTTGCTTGATAGTGACAGCTGACTATTTATGCTCAAAAGTTCAAATATAATGTTTATGTATCTGATTTTCTGTTCACTGGTTTAAAAAATTGGGGGAATTTTTCATGGTGATAAGGAGAGACAGGCTGACTTAGGCAAAGCTCTCTAAGACACTGATTAAAGTCTATATGCTTATCTTAATATTTTATATTTTATTGCATACATAGTATCAGCATCTACTTAGAACAGGTTTCTCAGCCTCAGCACTGACATTTTCTTCCAGTTATTTCTTTATTGTGGGCATAGGGGCTGTCCAATATTATATTTAGCAGCCTCCCTCATGTACACCAAAAGAGCACCCCCCTCCTCAGCTGTTACGATCAAAAGTGTCTACATTGTCAAATGTCCTCTTGGGTCAAAATTGCCCCCGTCTGAGAGCCACTGGAAATGCTGGTGGCATAGTGGTTAAGTGCTACGGGTGCTAACCAAGAGGTTGGCAGTTCAAATCTGCCAGGCGCTCCTTGGAAACTCTATGGGGACAGTTCTACTCTGTCCTATACGGTTGTTATGAGTTGGAATCGACTCAACGGCAGCTGGTTTTTTTTTGGAGAGCCACTGACTTGGAGCATGGATTTACGTTTATAACTTCAAATTGAAAAAGTATTTCCTTAGAGTTCAAACAGAATATTAAGATATAATCAGGCAGTGGTTTACAGACAAAATCAGAGGAGGGAGAAACAGAAGGCCATGAACATACGCAGGAATGATCATGTCAGTCTAGCAGTGAACAGATGACACCAGAACTAAAGTTCCGTAAAAAAAAAAAAAATAGTAAGAAACAGAGGCACTGAAAGTAGCAGTCGTAGCAGCAGCAGTAATAGTAGAGCTAGCATGTATTAATCATTCACAATATTACATAAATATTGCATACGCATACATACTGTGATTTGGCTCATGCCATTTTATGCCTATTATTTACTTAATATATAATTAAAATTTGGGGGCTAATAATGAAAATAGAAAATGCATTGAAATATTTCTTGCTCAATGAATCAAATGGACCCTTTGAAATCATTGCTACCATAATTAATCCCATTTTACAGATGAGGAAATTGAACCTTAGATGTCGTCCAAATCAGAGTCAGGATTACAGCTCATATCCCTCTAACTCTGTCACTCTCAATTGTCTGATTCCTGGAACACTAAGCCTTTGGATTGCGAATTGTCAATGGGAAATCACAAATAATTTTTCAATTGTCACACTCCATTCTTTGATAGAATCCACCGTCCTTGCCCAAATTCTCCTTGCTTTATTTAAATATGTGAACAAAAATAATTCCCTTTAAGAATGGAATGGGCTGGTACAAGCCTTAGAGCCCCATCTGCTATAGTTCCCTTACATACTGCCACATTACAGTAATGAGTAAAGAGAGGGAAAATCCACGTGTTTAATGTGCCTATTTCTCAAGGGAATATTTGCATGGTTCTGTCTTTTTCTCCAAAGAATTTGTTACACAGTTAAGAGTGTGGTTATTATTGTATAGCAAGCATAGCCATATAATGGCATGAGGGAACTTTAAAAATAGACAAAAGTAGCTATAAAATTTTAGACAATATGAAATCTATTTTTTATTGATAGTATGCTAAATTTTTTTTCACGATGTCTTAAGGACTTTTTACGACTATTATCCTATTCCCATAACTAGGTTTTGCAATTCCAGCCTGCTCATGAATACGGCAAACTTCAGTTAGCACTGTAACTGAATAACTTCTTTTTCTTTAACGGAATCTCCAAGCCAGTCACTTCTTTTATTTTGAGATAGATCACCTTTTGTTTATTGCTCTGTGACACAGCAACCCCTGCCTTAAAGCTTAGCTAGGGGAAATAAAAACACTTTTTGGAGCTGGTTGGATGATATCCATGTAACCTCTAACTTAACACGGGGAGAATATAGATGCTTACTGTAGGATCGAAGTCCTAATGTCACAGTGGTTAAGAGCTATGGCTGCTAACCAAAAGGTCGGCAGTTCTAATCCACCAGCTGCTCCTTAGAAACCCTATGGGACAGTCCTACTCTGTCCTATAGGGTCTCTATGAGTTGGAATTGAGAGCAGTGGGTTTGGGTTTTTTGTTGTTCTTCTTATCTTAGAATCAGCAAATAAATTCTACCTATGTTAATGCTCTATGTTTCTGACTTTAGAGGTTTCTTATACATGTTTTTGAAATATGAGCCTAAATATAGGAGATAAAAATGAAGGTTCAGCTATGAACCTTGTTTATTTAGGCCTCTCTGCACTTTAGTTTCTCAGTCACTGAGGTGGGAATAAAATGCAAACCTCACAGACTTTAAAAGGGTGAATAACATAATGGATATAAAATGCTTACACAATGCCTAGCAGAAAGTGTAATAAATACGGTCACTTCCTACGGTAACTGAGGTAGTTGGCTGTCTCTGCAGTCCCCATGATAAAAGTTTATCAGAACTGGTTATGAAAGCTGCTAGCAATTTCAGTCCAATACTCACTATTGATGGAAATGCCATTATTTAAGTTTTTCTTTGCATGGCATATTTTTCTCCCCAAATACCCCTCCCGTTTGGGCTATCTAGGCAGTGATCTTATCTTTATTTAGCCACTGTCTTAGGCTGGGTTCTCCAGAGAAGCAAAACCAGTGAAGCCCTGGTGGCACAGTGGTTAAAGTGCTCAGCTGCTAACTGAAAGATCTACAGTTTGAACCCACCAGCTGTTCCCCGGGAGAAAGATGTGGCAGTCTGTTTCCATAAGGATTTACAGCTATAGCCTGGGAAAAACTATAGGGCAGTTCTACTCTGTCCTTACAGGATCACTTTGAGTTGGAATTGACTCGATGGTAATGGGGTTTAAACATATATATATATAGAGAGAGAGATTTATATCAAGGAAATTGTTCATGTGGTTGTAGAGGCTGGAAAGGTCCAAGTCCGTGGGCCAGACATCAGGCTGGAGTATCCTCTTGACTCACGAAGCTGCAGATGCTAAGGAAACCAAGATCGGTGGGTCAGATGGCAGGCTGCTGGCTCAAGTCCCAAGAACTGAAGTTCAGATGAGCTGAATGCAGGATTCAGAGCAGAGCGAGAGCAAGAAAGCTTTGCCAGAAAGTACATATATATTGGATGCAGGCCATACCCCCAAAGAAACTCCCTTTCAACTGATGGGCTGCTCCTCATTGAGGACATTACATTATATCAGATCTCATCGTGAAAGTAATTACATCATTACATAACTGCCAAACTTCCTCATAACTGCCAGACCACTGAGAATCATGGCCTAGCCAAGTTGACACACAACCTTAACTATCACAGCCACTAAAATGGTCAAAACCTTCCATTATATTTCCAAATTCCATTTGTATCATCTGTAAGGGAATATAAGATGCACTTAGGCACATAAGAAATTCAGGTATGTGACACTGTAGTGTGCGATCATATTTAGATGGTTTATAGAACAAACTAGCTTCTCATTAAACAGCATATATATTGTTTTATGATATTGGTTAACAAACTCATGACATGCCAACACTCCTTTCTCAACCTTGTGTTCCCTATTACCAGCTTTCCTGTCCCCTCCTGCCTTCTAGTCCTTGCCCCTGGACTGGTGTGCCCCTTTAGTCTCTCTTTGTTTTATGGGCCTGTCTAATCTCTGGCTGAAGGGTGAACCTCAGGAGTGACTTCATTACTGAGCTAAAAGGGTGTCCAGGGGCCATACTCTCAGGGTTTCTCCAGTCTCTGTCAGGCCAGTAAGTCTGGTCTTTTTTTTTTTTTGTGAGTTAGAAATTTTATTCTACATTTTTTTCCAGTTTTGTCTGGAACCCTCTATTGTGATCCCTGTCAGAGTAGTCAGTGGTGGTAGTTGGGCACCATGTAGTTGAACTGGACTCAATCTGGTGGAGGCTGTGGTAGTTGTGGTCTGGTGGAGGCCATCATAGTTGTGGTCCATTAGTCCTTTGGACTAATCTTTCCCTTGTGTCTTGTTTTCTTCATTCCCCCTTCTCCCAAAGGGCTGAGACCAGTGGAATATCTTAGATGGCCGCTTACAGCCTTTTAAGGCCCCAGAAGCTACCCACCAAAGTAGAATGTAGAACATTTCCTTTATAAATTATGTTAAACCAGTTGAGCTAGTCACATAAAGTTTTTTCACCAGTGGTTGAGATCCTAAGACTACCTTTAGATTCTAGATTCTAAGTTTGTGGTTCATTGGAAATTCACTGAGCAACATACATTTCAAATGCATTTTGTATTTTCCTTATTATTCTCCTCAATTTTAATTGTGCATATGATACATAATAGGAATAAAACAGCATGAGCCAAAGCACAGTATTTATGCATATTCCCTGTGAAAAACAGAACTGGAAAGGTTATGAATAAAGTTGACATCCATTTAAAAAATTATTTGAATATGGCTGGTACAGTTAAAGTATAGTTAAAGAAAAACTCATGCTCATTTAATATTTCTAGTATGTTTCCATTTTAATAGAAAAAATACACAAATTTAATATATTTATCCTTATCGCTCTGTGTAGATGCCTCCTTTTCACTTTTTTGAAAGTGACAACACTTTGGAGAAAAGTATGCTGTATTTGGAATTTATTAGGTTTTATCAAATGGCAGGTGGTTATGAATTTTGTTTCCAAAAAGGAGACCTGAGGGATATTCCATATTAAAGGCTTTATTCCCTTTTGGTGGAAATATGCAAATCACTTGTTTTTAACAAAATATCTATGAAACATTTCTTCTCATTATTTCTCTTAGGAATGGCAGTTTCCTATTATTCATAACCATAAATGCAATTGATATGTTGAAGTTTATTTTCATGAGAATATTTTTGTCCTTTTTAAGGTTTTAAAGCCCAGGAAAGTCTAATTTTTTATTTTTTAAATACCTATGTGTATTAAAAAACCCAAAATAACAAACCCATTGCCATTGAGTAGACTCTGACTCACAGCTACCCTATAGGACAGAGTAGAACTGCCTCATAGAGTTTCCGAGGAGTGCCTGGTGTATTTGAACTGCTGACTTTTTGGTTAGCAGCTGTAGTTCTTAACCACCACGCCACCAGGGTGCATACCATATCTTAATTGGACTAATGTGGATGGCCATTTCAAACATGGCTCTGTTATTCATTTTTGGGGGGACAAGAAGGTTGGGAAGTACATGTCATCAGCAGAGCAATTTACCCTTCACTGAAATGATGATACAGTCACAAAATAAAGACACATACATATACATGAGGAAACAATTGGTGAACTAAAACATCATTAAATAGTATCTATCAATTTTTTTTTTATCAACATTATAAAGTAGAACATGTTTGAAATAAGGAAGACCTTATAGTTTCAGATTAAGTGACAATAAAATGGCAACAAAAAAGCAGGACTCTCCATGCAGGCTGGCTTCTGTGATGTCCCAATCTTTATTTACCTGCTATAAAATCAGTCAGTGTTAACACTGACGTACTACACCTGAAAGATTGGAACAGCTCCTTTGAATCCATTCGTCTGCCATGTAATGCTAGAACCAGGACATCTGCTCTCCCTAGTAAAAATCCATAAAATGTCACTGGGGAAAAAAAAAAAAAAGCTCTAAATGTAAGATGTGAATCAGACAAGTACTAAAATACATGACTCATCTAACTGCCTCTGAATAATTGGTTCACGTCGACCGAATGTAGATGTCCCGTGGCACTATAAATTCTCTGCAAGCAACAACTGCCTACTGTTGCCAAAAGAAAAATGGCACCACGGTGAAACAGTGGTGTTTGAGCACGGCCAAGGAAAGGGATACAAATGAGGAGGAACCATGAAAAGTAAGTGAAGACTGCATTATAATGTGGATTCCACATAGGGATTCATTTCGACCAGCAGATTGGTGTACAAATGGATGGGCTTACATTACCTTCAGTCCTTATTTCCCTAACCTCATTTCCCCCACACCCAGCATGCACCCCAGGCAAACAGACACACAGCTGTTTGTGCTTGGCAAAGAGCTACCCATCTCATTGTTCAGTGGCTCTGGAAGGGCACCGATGCAACTTTAGCCTGAAAACATTTGGAAAAATAATACAGTTCATGACATCTTTGCTTCGTCCTGAGTGACAGTTGAAGGTGACTTTCTTTTGTAAAATCCTGCTTGCCATTAGCAATTTTCCAAAATTGAATACCGTACTTATTTGTCTGATAGGCATAGCTGTGTCTGTTTCCAAGGACAAAGCCAACTGCACAACACTCTGTGCTCATTTATATACTAAGAATTTTATTTAGATCCCAGTTTTACGGAAAAAAAAAAAATCGAATTCTGATAACCCACTTTAAGGGCAATGAATTCTTGAATTCTATATTAAGTTGTGAAAAGGACAAATTCAGTTGCTTTCCATCAAAGTAATAGAGGTCTGGCCAACATCTTAGAAAGAACCTAATGGATTGTGCCATTCGTGTGAATTGTGGAAGTATTTGTTTCTAAGTCTGATTTTTAGAAACTTGAGAGTGTTCTAACTCTGATAAATACTAGTGGAAAGTGTCATGATCAAGTTTAGAGACTGGTATGAGAGTATGGGCTTTTTGCCAGGTCGCTCCATTTCTCATAACCTCGATATCTTTATCAATTAAAGCACAGTAAGTAGATGCATGCCCATAATTATTTGTAGCTCTAAAAGTTCTACAATTTCAGGGGTGGTATATGAACTCACCAATTTAGACAGCATCTCCTCAAACAAAATTAATTTGACACTTGAGGTACCAAAGGCTGACCATTAACACTTACACCCAAACCAAAACCAAACCTGTTACTGTTGAGTTGATTCTGACTCACAGCAACTCTATAAGACAGAGTAGAACCATCTCATAGAGTTTCCAAGGAGCGCCTAGTGGATTTGAGCTGCTGACCTTTTGGTTAGCAGCTATAGCACTTAATCACTATGCCACCAGGGTTTCCAGCACTTATAGGGACCAACATTAAAGTGTTAAAAAGCAAAGGTATCACTCTGAGGACTACAGTGCACCTGACTCAAACCATAGTATTTTCGATCACCTCATCTGCATGCAAAAGCTGGACAATGAATAAGGAAGACTGAAGACGAACTGACGCCTTTAAATTATGATGTTGGGGAAGAATATTGAATATACCATGGACTGTGAGAAGAATAAACAAATCTGTCTCGGATGAAGTACAGCCAGAATGCCCCTTAGAGGTGAGGATAGTGAGACTTCATCTCACGTACTTTGAAAACGTTATCAGGAGGAACCAGTCCCTGGAGAAGGACATCATGCTTGGTAAAGTAGAGGGTCAGCAAAAAAGAAGAGGACAGTTAATAAGCTGGATTGACACAGTGGCTGCAACAATGGGCTTGAACAGCAACAATTGTGAGAATGGCACAGGGCTCAGCAGTGTTTCGTTCTGTTGTACGTAGAGTTACTATAAATTGGAACCAACTGGATGACACCTAACAACAACAACAACAAGTACAATAAAGCATTTATATAGTCTAAGTGCTTTTTTTTTTTTGTGCTTTACCTGTAATAACTCAATCTTCCCAACCACTCTATGAAATAGGTACTATTACTATCCCTATTTTACAAATAAGGAATTTGTGGCAAAGAGACATTAAATAAACCTGTTCAAGGTTACACTACCAGTAAGTGATGCAGTTGGATTTTGAGTCCAGGTAGTCCAGCAGCAGAGTTACCATAATTCATGAATGATTAGGACAGTAGGAGGTGCAATGGAAGCACTTGATTGAGGTGAGATCCAAATGATGAAAAGTTATTAACTAGGTGAAAAGAGAAGAGTGTTCCTTAATGGAAGAATTGTGCAAAGGTACTTTTAAATAATTACTCAAATAATAAACAGGCAATAATCCTGTACTATACACAGAAGAAATATAGAGAGGCTGATCAAAATGTAGTTGTTAAACAGTGATGTATACAAAAATACCAGTTATTATCCTTATTGATCAGATATTGAGCAATGGCAATATCATATTTTGGGAAATGACTAAAAGAACAAACAGACCAGTAGTCGTTGAGTTGATGCCGACTCATGGCGACCCCATGCGTTTCAGAGTAGAACTGTGCCCCATAGCGTTTTCAATGGTTAGAGACTATAAACTCTGATTGTCAGCATTCTTGTGTTGGCAGTATACTTTTAAAAACTATATTATTTGCTGAACTCTTAAAGGAATTAAAAGTTAAAAAACAAAGTTTCAGAATATTGAAAAATATTTCCATGTTTATTGAAGAATTAATTTTTTTGTTATTTGCAATGAACAAAAGAACTCTACTATCCTGACTACATTCTCTTACACAGACACGATGCAAATTTTTTACAATATCCAGCACACACCAACTTGCCGTGATATTAAGCCTTATCACTTCCTTGCAGCAGCTTGTTCCCAATCTCACCCTGACCTACGCATCATTCACTGTGATATTCTACCAGACAGATATCACTGTAAAACTGTGTTGTCTCAAATGTAGCAAAAATTGTTTATCATATGGCATCAGGTATGAAGTCTTTTGAAGACTATTTCCTGCTTCCTAAAAACGCTGACAAAGAGCAAACCAAGTGCTTCACACTTCGAGGTTCAGAAAAATATCCACTGTAATACCAGTCAGCTACTGCAGGACCTGCTTGGGAAGGGTTATAGCAAAGGAATCGCCTCTGACAACCCCAACCCCTCTGGACCCTATTTAGAAGTCTTGAATAGAGAGAGAAAAGTAGAGAACTCCTAAAGCTATAAAAAAACAAAAAAACAACAACAAAAAAACCCAGTGCCGTCAAGTCGATTCCGACTCATACCGACACTATAGGACAGAGTAGAGTCGCCCCATAGAGTTTGCAAGGAGTGCCTGGCAGATTCAAACTGCCGATCCTTTGGTTAGCAGCCGTGGCACTTAACCACTAGGCCGCCAAGGTTTCCACTGAAAAACTATAGTCATCTATAATTTTACCCCTTTCCATATGAAGGGAAGAAAGAAGGCATTGACTTATCCATTCCCTACCTTTTGCAGGTGGATCCCTGTTGCTACAGTGTAGAGGAAGGGGCAGGAGGGAGAAGGCCAGGGGGTCTGAGAGAATCCCAAAGCAGCCTGCGTTTCTCAGGTTGTCATGGCAAGGGCATGTGATGCTATAGAAGGTACCTTGGGCTCAAACTATCTCATCAGTGCTCCCCAAGAGCTGTACCCACAGGGTGGAGGGTAGACTGCTTTTGGAATAAAGAGTATGGGCAAGGATGATATTGAGGACTTAGAGATAAAAGTGGGGAATTTTAATAATTACATTGTATTACAGAAATAATCACACCAGGCTGCATTTTCCACCAACAATGAATGAAGAAAAGATTATGTCTGCTCTCGGCAGATGGAGGTCGGAAACTGCTCCAGACCTTGAATGTTATATTCAGATTTTATAATAAAGCAAGATACAGGTTTGCTCATACCTGCATTGAGACTCCTGGTTCAAATTGGCTGTCTTCACAACGGTTAAAATTTGGGAGTATAGCGTGTTATGACTGATCAATAAAGAGCCAGTGGTCTACAGGATTCTAGGATAAAAAAATAACATTGCTTATTCAGTAAGAAATTTCCCTCAGAGATGAGATAAGAAAAACCCCCTCCTCCCTTTCTGCTAAGAAACTGATATATTCCCTTTTGTGTTTAATAAAAAATTTCTCTCTTTACCTGGGCGGCTAGGAAGTTTGGATCCAGGCTTACTTTCAACTCACTTATCAGTACAGTTCTGGTTGGCATATTTGTCTTTTTATTGCAACAACTTCTTCCTATTTCGTTTTAATTTTTACTTTAATTTTAATATCTATGCATTTTCTTATATGAAAATCTTTTTGGAAACGTTAATATCTAAGCAGATGCAATAATTTTTGTTAGTTATACATTTAGATTGATGCATAGATATATAGAGAGTATGTAGAATCATATAAAAGACATATATACACATATATAAAACTTTAATGTTATACACACACATGTATGGGAATCTTAGTAAATTTCCTTTGACTTTTTAGTCTTAAATGTGAATTAAAAAGAGGTGGTAATGGTGGTGTCTGAATCTGTAGTCCCAATTATAATCTCACAATTCTAAACTCCCAACTCAGTTGGAAACACCATCTATCTACAGAATTCTTTTGCTAGTGTTCTGCTCCCAAGGAAGCAGACGAAATAAAGAGTTCACTGCTTTTAATGTTTCTGCTTTTTATGTTCATCGTGGTGTTCTGCTTTTAGCAAACACCCCGATACTTTTAAAGTTTGCTTCATGTTTTACCTCAGGAATTTGCTTTGGTTGGCCTGTCCTATAAACTTGTCCCAGAATTACACAAATGGTGTTAAACCATTTATTTTTTTCTTTTCCTTTTTTTTTTTTTTAACTTCAACTGAAAGTATACTTCCTCTGAAGTGCACATTTGCAATAGGAATGTATTACCAATGGCAGAAATAAATTTCAATGTAAATTCACATTGTTCTTCTACAACGTGAAGTGATAGCTTTTGAAACTTACATGCATAAAACTCTCCAAGGAGTCTCAGACCTATTATTGATTTCATGCACTGTGAAGCTTATATTTCAGTGTCCCCTACCCTCGTTTTTAGGCGGATGTAGTCTCTCAGTATTACCCACAGGCTCTGGATCACCAGGGGTTGGTCTAAGAATCCCCTGAGTAGATGAAGTGACTATGCAATTGAATTTTTGACGTATGTAAAAAGGTTGTAAAATAGATAACAGAGAAAGTACTGTAAATAGGTGTTTTAGAGAAGGAACAGATGGCCTCTCTGTGAAGATGTTCAGATAAAGCCAAAATATGACAAGCAGATGGCTTGTGCACATGGGGTAGGTTGACAATGAAAACCTGAAGCTGGTGGGGCAGAATGGACAGAGCTTCAACATTTCCTAAAAAAGTGACATTTGGATTGTAAGAAGAAAACGTTATAGGCTACATGAACACATAGACAAGCTATTAAAAATGTGGCACACTCCACTTCATCTTCCTGGAAATCTCCATTTGCATTTTATTGCTCCATCAATACATGAATAATTTACCCTAAACTGAAGAGGGGGAACATTTTAAATGTGGGGACTGTGGGACAAATAAAATACATATATCTGAACTTGCACTCATTAAATAAATGCTGATGTAGGTTTAATTGTTGTTTTTTTCTCCCAGTATTGGCTTAGACTCGTTTTATTTGCTTTACAAATAAATTATTAAGCACACTAAAAATGTACCAGCTCATTTTCCCTTATATTTTGCCAGCTATTTCTACATGCATGAATTTTTTTTTTTTTTAAGGAGCGAAAACAAGAGAGTCAGTGAGCCCTCTTCTCTCTTAGGTAGCACTTTCTATGTTGAATAATTCCCAAAGAAACAAACAAACCTGTTTTCTTTTTAAAAACGATTACACAAACAACGCTTGAACTATATGGCTTAAAATAATGCAAAATTATATAAACTTAAAAGCGATGTCGCTCTCTACTTTTGTTCCTATTTTAAACTTCTGTTGGGATCTTCAGTGACAACTATTGTCATTTTATTATATGTTTTATCCTCTTATTTTTTATGCATTTACAAATGTGTATATATGCCTACATTCATATATATAAAAAAAATTTTTTTTTTTAGATCTCATTAAAACCCTAATTCGATTATTGTTCTCAAAATTTTTTTCTGTTAAAACTCCTTAGATTTTTACATAGAAATTCAACTTGCTTTGCTAAAGAACTGCATAGTAGCTCACTGAATGGACGTATCATAATTTATTTGTGGCATATCTAGCTTATTTCCGTATTTTAAAATCTGTTACAAACCATGCTTATTTGAGATAACTTGAATAGATATTACTTATGCACATGCATAAAAAAATGAAAGCAGAATTTCTAGGTAAAGATCAAAAGGTATACCCATTTAAAATTTTTTTGGCAGATGCTACTAAATTGTCCTTTAGAAAGCTTTTCTCAAATTACATTCCTACCAAGATTATATGAGACCACCTTAACCCAATTCCCTATAAAAAATGAATATTATTCATTTCCCCAAATTTAACTGAAATTTTCAGGTATTAGTTTGAAAGATATGTTAAGAGGTGTTATTTAATAACAACCGACTATAAAATCAAATTATTAAAAAAAAAAAAACTTTCTTTACATCTGAGCTAAAATCTTCCTTTAACGTTGGTTGACCCACTAGCCTCAGTTCTGCTCTTGTGAACCATGGAGAAAATGTTAGTATCTTGTTTCTGAAACAATCTTTCCACGTTTTAAAGTCAAACATGATGTCTCTCTGGAATGCTGTCTCCTATAGACCAAATATTCCTAGTTGCTTATATCATTTCTAAATAGATACAAAAAACCCAGTGCCGTCGTGTCGATACCGACTCATAGCGACCCTATAGGACAGAGTAGAACTGCCCCATAGAGTTTCCAAGGAGCACCTGGATGGCTCGTTTAAATCCTCATCATTTTGATGTCTCTCCTCTGTATGCATTCTGGTTTGTTGGTGTAACATGCAATAATAATACTCAGAAATATAATGTAGTCACATGGAAAAAAAATGCGTACTTGACAAAGTCACATATAAAGGCTAAACTTGGTATTATCTCTCTCTCCTATTCTTGCGTTTACCAACCTAAAAGAAATCTCAGTAACATGGAACACATTTTAATGGATCACCTCTCTTTTTTCTAAGAACTGGTCTATGTATTCATATATGTTCTTTGTACAGTTCAGGCCAAAACATTACTACTTTGGGAAAAAAGACTGTGCTGTATCTCCAACCCCTGTCCCCGCCCCCCCCGACACAAATTGATTAAAATTACCAGATATGATTTCACTTCTACTTTACTTAACCTTTGTGATACAACTTTCCTTGTTCCTTCCTATTTCTGGTTTCTTCCTAACCAAAACCAAAACCAAACCTGCTGCTGTTGGGTCAATTCTGACTCATAGTGACCCTACAGTAGAACTGCCCCATAGGGTTTCCAAGGGCCATCTGCTAGATTCAAACTGCTAACCTTCTGGTTAGCAGCTGTAGTTCTTAACTGTTACGCCACCACGGTTTCTAGTTTCTTCCTAGCTACTGTCAGTTCCCTCCCATATTTTTTTTTTTGTTAATCTCATATTGTTTATGGTCTTTTTCATGCCATTCCATTGTCATGAGTTTCTGTGGGTTCTAAAAGAGAGCAGGTTTATCTTCTGTTTCGTTTAGGTGTGCTTTTTTCCTGAGTAACACAATACTTGAAAAGACAGATTTGGTTGATTTATTTGAAAATCAGGCTCATAATTCTTTGCAGCAAATATGCATAATTCTAATTTTAAAACCACTTTTATTTCAGAAGATTCAATTGTGTCCTAAACTAGGCAGATTTAGATTCAACAAACATTTTAGTGAGTGACTGTTTTGGGTCAGGTGTGGTGCCAGGAGCTCCCACATGCATAGTTTTGCTAATAAAAATTATGACATATATGAGAGTGAAACTGGGAAATGGGAAGTGTGCTTTGTGCCAGAGGAAGAATAAACAACTCAGATATTAAGCCTTAAATGATTTAAAAAAAACCCAAAACTTTACATGTGAATAATATTTTTCAAATTTAAACCACTCGTCTGTATTTGTTCAAGCGATACTAACCACAATGTGATGTAATACTAATGTTTCATTTTTAATGTAGAGAAAATTGAGTGTGTTACAAATGCGGATATCCTTGTCATCAGCCTGCAGCTATTAAACTACAGGACGAGGACTAGGATTTGGGTCTTTTGCTTTTTCTCTGGCTTCCAAGAGGCTGATAAGTTATTCATCGACTTTAAATTGCCATATCCCAGAAGTCCATAATCAAAGAAACAGCAATTATTCACTACTTACCGGTGTGCATGTTGTTGTTGTTAGGTGCCATCCAGTCATTCCCAACTCACAATCGTTGCTATGCTTGAGACCGTTGTTGCAGCCACTCTGTCAATCCAGATCATCGAGGGTCTTCCTCTTTTTCACTGACCTTCTACTTCACGAAACATGATGTCCTTCTCCAGGGGCTGGTTCCTCCTGATTATAAGTCCAACGTATGTCAGATGTAGTCTCACCATCCTTGCCTCTAAGAAGTATTCTGGCTGTACTTCTTCCAAGACAGATTTGTTCTTCTGGCAGCTCAGGGTATATTCGATATTCTTCACCAACACCATAATTCAAAGGCATCGATTCTTCAGTTTTCGTTATTCATCGTCCGGATTTTGCATGAATATGAGGCAATTGAGAACACCGTGGCTTGCTTGGTTTGGGGCACCTTAGTCCTAAAAGTGACATCTTTGCTTTTTAACACTTTACAGAGATCTTTCACAGAAGATTTTCCCAATACAATACATCGTTTGATGTCTTGACTGATGATTCCATGGGCATTGATTGTAGATCCAAGTAAAATGAAACCCTTGAGAACTTCAGTTTTTTCTCTTTTCTTCATGATGTTGCTTATTGGTTCAGATGTGAGGATTTTTGTTTTCTTTATGTTGAGGTGTAATCCATACTGAAGGTCGTAGTCCTCGATCTTCATCAGTAAGTGCTTCAAGTCCTTTTTGCTTTCAGCAAGCAAGGTGTGTCATCTGCATATCACAGGTTGCTAATAAGTCTTCCATCAGTCCTGATGCCCCATTCGTTTTCATATAGTCCAGCTTCTTGGATTATTTGCTCAGCATACAGATTGAATAAGTATGGTGAAAGAATACAATCCGGACACACACCCTTCCTGAATTTAAACCATGTAGTATCCTCTTGGAAACCCTGGTGGCATAGTGGTTAAGTGCTATGGCTGCTAACCAAGAGGTCGGCAGTTCAAATCTTCCAGGTGCTTCTTGGAAATTCTATGGGGCAGTTCTACTCTGTCCTAGCTATGAGTTGGAATCGACTCGACGGCACTGGGTTTTGGTGTTTTTTACTATCCTCTTGTTCTGTCTAAATGACTGCCTCTTGATCTCTGTAGAGATTCACATGAGCACAGTTAAGTATTCTGGCATTCCCATTCTTTGCAATGTTATCCGTAATTTGTTATGATCTGCAGAGTGAAATGCCTTTGCATAGTCAATGAAACACAGGTAAACATCTTTCTAGTATGCTCTGCTTTCAGCTGGGATTCATCTGACATTAGCAATGACATCCCTCATTCCATGTCCTCTCCAGAATCTGGCTTGAATTTCCGGCAGTTCCTTGTCAATGTACTGCTGCAATCTCTTTTGAATGATCTTCAGCAAAATTTTACCTGCATGTGATATTAATGATGTTGTTCCCTAATTTCCACATTCTGTTGAATCACCTCTCTTTCCAATAGGCATAAATATGGATCCCTTCCAGTTGGTTGGTCAGGTAGCTGTTTTTAGGTTCATATTATTTTTTTAACAAAACGAATATATTTTACTGAGCTTTTTCAAATTCTTCTTAGTCTTCAGTAAACCAGGAAGGAAAGTGTGTATGCCTTTTTTGCCCAACATTTCCATGAGCTATACTTCTCTTCAGTGTTTATTATTTATTTATTTTTCTACCACATATTCTATAAATCTTTTTATGTATTTTGGATCCCTGTTGTTGGATGTGTAGATATTTGTTAAGGTTATGTCTTCTTTGTGGATCATCCTTTTAATCATTATATAATGTCCTTCCTTGTCATTTATGGTTGATTTCGTTTTAAAGTCTATCTTGAGATTCGTATTGCCACTCCTGCCCTTTTTTAGTTGCTGTTTGCTTGATATGTTTTTTTCTATCCTTTAATTTATAATGTATTTATGTCTTTATTTCTAAGATGTGTCTCTTATAGACAGCATGTTGATGAGTCTTTTTTTTTTTTTTTTAATGCATTCTACCACTCTCTGTCTCTTTATGGGCACATTTAAGTCATTTACATTCAGTGTGATTATCAATAGGTATGAGTTTATTACTGTCATATTGTTCTGCTTTTTCTTTGTGGTGCTGACATTTTCTTTGTTCCTCTTACTTTCCTGTGCTGAGTTTCCGTTGTTTGTGTATTTTCTTTTCTTTTGTTATTATAGATTTTGTGTTTACTGAGATTTTAAGTTTTTCTTCTTTTTTATTCTGATAAGGAAGTTTGTTATCTTCCTTTAGGATGACCCTGAAATTTACCCTTATCTTCCTAAGTTTGAACCAGTCTTTTATTACTTGATATCACCTTGACTTCCTCTCCATTTGAAAGTTCTATACCTATGCTGTTTATTCCCCCTTTTATTGTTTTATGTTGTCATCATATACAAATTTACATCTCTGTTTCCTTGTCTTAAGTCTTTTAGCTTTGTTTTACTGTTGAGAGCTCTTTACCTATGTTGATATCTGGCTGATGCTGTCCTATGTCCTAGACTCTGGTTGTTGTCTGATGTTGGCTCTCTAACCAAAGAACTACCGTTAATATTTCTTGTAAGTTTGGTTTGGTTTTTATGACTTTCCTTAATTTCTGTTTATCTGAAAATGTTCTAGTTAGGCCATTGTATTTGAGAAAGAGTTTTGCAGGATATGTCAGTCTTGGTTGGCAGTTTTTTCCTTCAAGGTTTTATATATGTCATTCCTTTGCCTTCTTGCCTGCATGGTTTCACTCGGAGCTTAGTCTTATTGTTTCCCCTTTGTATGCGACTTTTCATTTTTCTCGAGCTGCCCTCAGGATTCTCTCTTGGTTTTGGCAAGAGTGATTATATGTCTTGGTGACTTTCTTTTGGGGTCTGTCCTACGTGTTGTTCATTGAGCTTCTTGGGTGGTAATCTTCCCTTCTTTCATGATATTGGGACGTTTTCTGCCAGCAAATCTTCAACAATATTCTCTGTAGTTTCCATTTTCTCCCCCTGTCCTGGAACTCTGGTCATGCACACATTTTTGTTCTTGATTGTGTCCCATCTAAGTCTTAGGTTTTCTTCATTCTTTTCTCTGCTTTTTTTTTCCAAAGCGCATCCATGGATTTGTCTTTGATCTCACTGATTCTGTCTTCCATTGTTTCAGATTTGTTCCTAATACATATCGAGTTGTCCATTTCTGAAATTTTGTTTTTTATCTTTTGGATTTATAGTTGCTCTTTTTGTATGATTTCTACTCATTTATTTATTTTGACATTTTGTTTTTGTATTTTTTTTTCCTGAATTCTTCTATTGCTTTTTCTATTTTTCTTGATTTTGCCTATGTTTTCATTGGTTTTGTCTGTGTTTTTCATAATTTTGTCTATTTTTTCCTTGGTTTTGTCTATGTTTTCCTTGCTCTCTTTCCTAATGTCTTGGAAAGCCATAAATATCAGTCTTTTTAATTCCATATCGGGTAGCTACACTGCCTTTTCTTCTACCAGAAAATCATCTGATTCTTCATTTTGGTCACCTGCTGGAGCAATCTTGTCCTGCTTTTTTACATGTTTTGATATTGTCTGCTGTCTCCAAGACATTAAGGCATTATTTTCTCAATTCATTGATTGTCTGTTCATTTGTTTTATCCTGCTCCTTTGTTTAGTTTTGATACATCAGGGCAAGCAGGCCAGATATGCTTTGCTGCTTGCTCATCTGTGGGCCTACTAGCTCTCACCAACTTGTTTGGGTGGGCATTGCAGTAGCAGGCAGGGTGAGCCAGCTTCACTGTACACTGGTTTGGTCAGGCGGCTAAGGGCAGATCAGGGGGTTCTATCTGACTCCTGATGTTGATCCAACTGTGTGATAACATTCACAGCCCCTTGTTAGGTAGGTAGGGGTGTCAGATGAGGAGTGGTTCAGAAGTTGATTAAGCGGCGAGAGGTGAGGGGCAATGCTTGCCTGGTGTGGTGGGTCAGAGCTGGGGATGTTCTAGCTGTGACAGCATGGCGAGGGCTGGTGGGAATGGTGAAGTGGCATACAAGGCCAGGTGGGTGGAAAAAAGAAAAGAGAAAGAAAAAATAGAGTAGCTGGTTGGTGGGGTGGGGCAGACTTGGGGGCTGGTAGGAAGGTCGGTAGGTGGTGTACAGGGTCAGGTAGGAAGGAGAAAGTAAAGGAATAAAGGGAAAAGGAACAAATGGTGGGGTGGGAGCCAGTGGGCGGTGGTGAGGTGGACCTGGGGTGATAGCAGTCCAGTAGATCTCTACCTGTGGGCATGCAGCATGGCCTGGTGAGAAGGGGTAGAGGTGGCATACAGAGCTAGGTGGGAGGGGGAAAGAAAAAAAGGAAAAAAAATGACATGGTAGGAGCTGGTGGATGGGGGCAGGGTGGATCCAGATTGGCAGCAGGCTGGTGGCTCTGTATCTGTAGCAGTGTGACATGGACATTTGGGGTGGGGTATAGGTGGCATATTGGGCTAGGTGGAAGGAAGAAAGAAGAGGAAAAAAGGGGAAAAAGAGAGAGAGAGAAAAAAAAAAGGTGCTTCCAAAGCCGGCTTGTGAGGGCAGGGCTGATGCAGGACGATGGCAACCCTGTAGCCAAGGTAGTGTGGCTCAGTGGGAATGGGTAGAGGAGGGATATGGGGCTAGGTGGGAGGGAGAAAGCAAAGGAAGAAATGGAAAAAAATGGCATAGCTGGAGCTGGTGGGTGGGACCAGGGGGGACTGGGCTGGGCAGCTGGCCAGTGTCTCTCTAGTCAAGGTGGTGTGGCCCAGTGGGAAGGGGTGGAAGTGAGGTAGGGGTTAGGTGGGAGAGAGTAAGAAAAGGAGGAAAGGGGAAAAAAATGACATGACAGGTGCCAGTGGGTGGGGGCAGGGTGGACCCAGGCTGGTGGCAGGCCAGTAGCTCTCTACCCATGGTGGTGCACCATGGTCCGTTGGGAAGGGGTAGAGGTGGCATATGGAGCTAGGTGGGAGGGAGAAAGAAAAGAAAGAAAATTGCATGGCAGGATTTGGTGGGTGGAAGTGTGGTGGACCCGAGTTGATGGCAGATGGTAGCTCTCTAGTTGAGTGGCACGGTGTGGCTCTTTGGGGAGGGGTAGAGGTGGCACACATGGCTAAGTGGGAAGGAGAAAGAAAGAAAAGGAAAACAAAACAAAAAAAAAAAAGATGGTGTGTCAGGAGCCAGCAGGTGGTGGCAGGGCAGACCTGGGGTGATGGTGGGTAGGGGTCTCTCTAGCCTATCTACATGGCATGGCCCGTTGGAAAAGCATAGGTGTGGCATACAGGGCAGAAAGGTAAGGCGTGGGAAAGCATGTTTCTCTGGTTTCTACTCGGTGCTCTGTCTCCTGTTGGGAGCTTTGTAAATTTACCTTCCTGTACTCCCTATTCAGTGTTGTTGCTGGCTGTGTTCCAAGATGGAGACATTATTCCATATTAGTTGGCAGGGGACTTCCACTCTGTATCTCTCCTCTTTCTGTTTTCCTTCAGTTTCTTCTTCCATCTGGTCTTTGATCCAGTTCTTTATCCCATCGTTTGATGCTTAGGGTTCCAGGATTGATGTTTGCATCTGTTTTACTTAGTTTTTCAAGTCTTTTCTGTGCAGAGTTGCCATGATGTGTCTGTCTGGGTTGCCAGGTTGGTCTGGTCCTCCTATAAATTTTTTAAAGGAATGATTTACTGTATTTAAATCATTTTGTACAGGTTCTTAACTGATCTCTTTCTCTACATACATTTTGTTACCTCAAGCTCCAGTATTTAGTGGTATTTATTAAATAGCCATTTGATTATAGCAAAATATTTTACGCATAAACATTTTTATTTGAAAATTTGTCCATTGGAGGAAAAATGATCATGCTTAAAATATCAAGCATTTTGTTTCTTTTGATATATTTTTGTCTATACTCATGTAGTTCACACACTTCTAATTTCTAATAGCAACATGCTTTTCATTCTGTTGATAAACTTTGATTAAATATTTTGCAGTGGTTGAACTTTAGAGCTGATTTCTTAAAGCAGGAACTATTCTATGTTTTTAATTCCATTAGAGTTAATTAAATGGGTGCAGTATATTTTCCCCTTTGCTTATTTGTATTAACTTATCCATGAACATGTTCCTGATCATATGCTATCTCTTGAAATGGTTGAAAATAAACTAATTCTTTTTAGTATAATGACTCTGTGTATCCCCTCCATCTTCTTTTGGTTCTTCCTGCGCCATTTAATATTTTCCCCGTAGAATCCTTCAACAGTTCAACGCGAGGCTTGAGTTTTTCCTTCGGTTCTTTCAGCTTGAGAAACATTGAGTGTGTTCTTCCCTTATGGTTTTCTATCTCCAGCTCTTTGCACATGTCATTATAATACTTAGTGTTCTCAAGCCGCCCTTTGAAATCTTCTGTTCAGTTGTTTTATTTCACCATTTCTTCCTTTTGCTTTAGCTGCTCAATGTTCGTGAGTTAAGTTTCAGAGTCTCCTCTGACATCCATCTTGGTCTTTTCTTTCCTTCCTGTCTTTTCAATGACCTCTTGCTTTCATCATTTATGATGCCCTTGATGTCATTCTACAACTCATCTGGTCTTCAGTGATTAGTGTTCAGTGCATCAAATCTATTCTTGAGATGGTCTCTAAATTCAGGTGGGATATACTCAAGGTCATGTTTTGGCTCTCATGGACTTATTCTGATTTTCTTCAGTTTCAGCTCGAACTTGCAAATGAGCAATTGATGGTCTATTTCACAGTTAGCCCCTGGGCTTATTCTGATTGATGATATCGATCGATCTGACTGATGATATTCAGTACTGATGGTACTGAAAGAAGAAGTCCAAGCTTCTCAGAAGGCATTGGTGAAAAACAAGGCTCCAGGAATTGGCAGAATATCAATTGAGATGTTTCAACAAATGGATACAGTACTGAAGGTGCTCATTCATCTATGCCAAGAAATATGGAAGACAGTTTTCTGGCCAACTGACTGGAAGAGACCCATATTTATGCCTGTTCCCAAGAAAGGTGATCCAACCAAATGCAGAAATCATAGAACAATATCATTAATATTACAGGCAAGCAAAATTTTGCTGAAGATCATTCAAAAATGGCTGCAGCAGTGTATTGACAAGGAACTACCAGAAATTCAGGCTGGTTTCAGAAGAGGACATGGAATGAGGGATATCATTGTTGATGTCAGATGGATTATGGCTGAAAGCAGAGAATACCAGGAGGATGTTTACCTGTGTTTTATTGACTATGCAAAGGCATTCGACTGTGCGGATCATAACAAACTATGGATAACACTGCGAAGAATGGGAATTCCAGAACACTTAATTGTGCTCATGAGGAACCTTTACATAGATCGAGAGGCAGTTGTTTGGACAGAACAAGGGGATACTGATTAAAGTCAGGAAAGATGTTGTATCCTTTCACCATACCTATGCAATCTGTATGCCAAAAAGCTAGACTCTGTGAAGAACAATGGGGCATCAGGATTGGAGGAAGACTCATTAACAACCTGCATTATGCGGATGACACAACCTTGCTTGCTGAAAATGAAGAGGACTTGAAGCACTTACTAATGAAGATCAAAGACCACAGCCTTCAGTGTGAATTGCACCTCAACATAAAGAAAACAAAAATCCTCACAACTGGACCAGTGAGTAACATCATGATAAAGGGAGAAAAGATTGAAGTTGTCAAGGATTTCGTTTTACTTGTATCCACAATCAATAGGCACGGAAGCAGCAGCCAAGAAATTAAATGATGCATTGCATTGGATAAATCTGCTGCAAAGGACCTCTTTAAAGTGTTGAAAAGCAAAGATGTCACTTGAAGACTAGGGTGCACCTGACCAAAGCCGTGGTATTTTCAATTGCATCATATGCACGTGAAAGCTGGACAATGAATAAGGAAGACTGAAGAATTGACACCTTTGAATTGTGGTGTTGGCAAAGAATATTGGACTGCCAAAGGAACGAACAAATCTGTCTTGGAAGAAGTACAACCAGAATGTTCCTTAGAAGCAAGGATGGTGAGACTGCATCTTACATATTTTAGACATGTTGTCAGGAGGGATCACTCTCTGGAGAAGGACATCATGCTTGGCAAAGTACAGGGTCAGCAGAAAAGAGGAAGACCCTCAACGAGGTGGAGTGACACAGTGGTGCAACAATGAGCTAAAGCATAACAACAAGGATGTTGTTAAGGATGGCCCAGGACTGGGCAGTGTTTTGTTCTGTTGCACATAGGGTCGCTATGAGTCAGAATTGACTTGATGGCACCTAACAACAACAAACATGTTCCTAAAATAATCTCAAAAAACTTGTGTGTGATGAAAGTATATTTATGTACATTTACAACAATGGTACTGTCATGTGAGATTTAGAGTAAAGAACAATTTGTGTTCTTAATACCTCTTTCTCTCACTTTTTCTTTCTTATTTGTAACTTAAAAAGAAAATGTCCTTAAAGAGTAAAAAAAAAAAAAAAAGAAAAAGAAAAAATGACCAATAGGGTATAAATAATTTTTGTTTTAGTTTAAAATATTTTTGGAATATCACTCCTGAATTGAACTGTGTACATTTTCAAAGGGCTGAACTCTCCATTCTGTCAGGATATTTTTTCTCAATTGTTTCCTTAACTATGGCTCCTATCTTACTAGAATTTCCTGTTTCTTCTGATATGTTTATTAGCCACTAGTTGAGACATCCTATTTTTGAGATCTATCATTTTATTTTGTATGAATTTACTGTATAATTAATTTAGCCATTTTTCCAGTTTGCTCTCCTAGTATGCACCTTATATAAGTCTTTTTTTCCCCTTCCGCATCCTTTTGTCCCACTGAAATACCAGTGATATTTTTCTCTACAGTTTCTTAGCTTGCCACAGATTTTTTTATTATTTCATATTCTATTTTTGTTGTTGTAGTTATTAGGGACTGTGAAGTCGCTTCTGACTCATGTCGACCCTATGTGACCGAGTAGAACTGCCCAGTAGGGTTTCCTAGTTTGTAATCTTTACAGAAGCAGATTGCTAGGTCTTTCTCCCGCAGAACCACTGTCGGGTTCCAATGCCAACCTTTCAGTTAGCAACCGAGTGCTTAACTGTTATACCACCAGGGCTCTTTATCCTATTTTTAGAGGTCATCATTCCTTCTTTTTTAATTTAATTTTTTTTTTGTTTGTTTCCTTTGAAAAATAGTTTCTCCTGTGTGAATATTTTTGCCACCATTTGTTCATTTACTCACTGTTTTGAGTATTAGTTGTTTTACTTGGATCGGATATTTCCTGTCTTTTTTAACAATTTTTGATGTTTCTCGGTCACATTTATTATTTTTCTTCCTTATATCATTATTTTCATATTATTTTATTGAATTTATTTAGGAAGTACTAGAAGGTACTCTATGTATATCAAAATGTGATGTCCTTGAACTTCAGTAGAATTTATGCTTATTAATCATTTTCCGTTTCTGTATTTCGGGCAACGGAATGAAATCAGGTATCTGTTTCTTTGCCGCTATCAGCGTATATAGGAATTGGCAGAATGGTTTCATTGCACATTTTATAAATATGGTCATAGTACTTTATAGATTTTCACTGTTTTTTAATAGCATATATGTGGACTACATTTGCCATTTAATCAGGTATTTGTGTCTGTGGTTCAAGTATATTGGACTCAAATGGTTCTGCAGAAAGACTTCATTTCTCAGTCTAACATATGGACAAATATATAGAGGATTTTAAATGAAAAGAAGATGAACTTGGTGTCAAGTTCATCTTGTGATGTATGCTTTGCATTCTTTCTGGTTTCAAGGTTCCTTAACTTTAAAATGGAGGTGTTTTTACCTTTCTCACCAAGCTGCAACAGAGGCTGGTTGGGGCGGGGGTGGGGGTAGGAATTAAATAAAATAATGTGTTAAACATTTTACTTCATGGCTTATGTACTATTATAAAGTATCTTCTAGTGAAAAGACAAAAATGCATTGGGGGCTATAGTTTCTCAGATATGATTTGCTAAGTTTATTATCTTGAATAATTGCTCCAATTATCAAAAACTACATAGTGGGTGGGATTGCAAATGCCTTCCATTCTTTTGATAGAGTAGTCAGACTTCATTAACTCTGGAAAACCCTCCAATACCTATTCGCCTTCTAATTCCCCTTCAGGGCAGCCATACCATAGACTATTGTCATATTGCAACTCCTCGCCCCAAAGATTGTTCACATTACTTCCTCAGCCTAAATGGCTTTTGACTTGGTCCTTGCTTTTAATGTGAACTGGTCTAGAGATCAGAGATTAATGTCCAATAGTGTTCCTAAAAATAGTATAAAAATAACTTAAAGCAAAATTCTTAATTCAGTAGGCCTTTATTCCGTGTAGGAAACCCTGGTGGCATAGTGGTTAAGTGCTACAGCTGCTAACCAAAAGGTCGGCAGTTCAGATCTGCCAGGCGCTCCTTGGAAACTCTATGGGGCAGTTCTACTCTGTCCTATAGGGTTGCTATGAATCAGAATCGACTCGATGGCAGTGGGTTTTGGTGGGTTTTTATTTCATGTGATACCAAATACTACCCATTTTGAATAATATTTCTCTCCACTTACTAATTCAAATATTTTCATATGCCGTACAGATACCTCAATTTTATATAACCACAAAACATCTCCAATCCCTCCCCAACTCCTTCCCTTCCATTATTCTTCATTTTGATTGCTATACTGGTATCCATGGTAACCTCCTGTGTGTCAGAGTAGAACTGTGCTCCATAAGGTTTTCAATGGATAATTTTTTGGAACTAGATTGCCAGGCCTTTCTTCTGAGGAGCCTCTGGGTGGACTTGAACCTCAGAACTTTTGGTTAGTAGATGAGCAAGTTAACTCTTTGCACTACCCAGGGAACTCAATGAGTTGGGATTGACCAGAGGGCAGCTGGCAAGTGGTATTATATCTGTATCCACTCACTCTTTCAAGCTTAACCCAAACGAACCCGTTGCCTTTGAGCCACTTCCAACTCCTAGTAACCCCACGTGTTGCAGAATAAAACTGTGCACCACAGGGTTTTCAAAGCTGTGACTATTTGTGCCACCTTTTGGAGTTTAAAAACTCAGAATTACCCTTGCCTATTTCCTTTCTTCATTCCCACAGTTTGCTGGTCATCAAATCTTTTGACTCTACTTTCAAATGGTTCTCAAATCTGACCTCTCCTCTTTTTCCCTTTTGTTAATGCTTTATTTAAGGAGCCCTGGTGGCACAGTGGTTCAAGCGTTTGGCTGCTAACCAAAAGGTCAGCGTTTCGAACTCACCACCCGCTCTGCAGGAGAAAGATGCTGCAATTTGCTTCCATACAGATTATAGCCTTGGAAACCCTGTGGGGCAGTTCTATTCTGTCCTACAGGGTTGTTATGAGTCGGAATTGACTTGGCAGCAGTGGGTTTGGTTTGGTTTGAGAATACTTTGTTTTAGGTAAACTTTATTACCTGGACTATATCTGAGCATCCTGACCAACTGTATTTTTACTCAAATAGTGTGCACCTTCTCTGTTTGTTTGCCAACCACTCCCTCCACCCCTTCTTGCAAGGTATTTTCATCAGCACTCTATGATAATTTTTTTACACCAACATGTTAAAAAAAACTGGCATAGTGGTACTTGTGAAAATACCTTCCTGGGGGTGGGAGCAGTTGGCAAACAAAAGTAGAAGGTGTGCGTTATTTGCATAGAAATACAGTATTTCCCTGTCCTCAATTACTGCTTGTCATTTCATCCCTGAACATTTCATTTATTCTCTACATTGTTCCCAGAGTTATCTTTCATTATATCATGATGTCATTTTTATGGTCAAAGGGCTTCCACTGCAAGATCATTAGGCACTAGGGAAATGCAAATTAAAGCTACAGTGAGATACCACTACCCATTTATTAGAATGGGAAAAATAAAAGTTACTGACAATACCAAGTGCAGACAGGGATGTGGAACAACTGGTTCTCTTCTACACTGCTGGTTGTAAGTTGGTACATTCATTCTGAAAAATAATTTGCAAGTCTGTTTTAAAGTTACACATACACTTATCATATGACCCAGCAGTCACACACCTGGGCATTTATCTCAGAGAAATGAAAACTTATGTTCACACAAAAGCCTGTACACAGGTGTTCATACAAGCTTTATTTGCAACAGCCCTAAACTAGGACAACTCAAATGCCTTTCAAAGGGTGAATGGATAAATAAATGTGGTAAATTCGTACAACAGAATGTTTCTCAGCAATAAAAAAGAACGTATTATAGATACACACAACTTGGGTAGATGTCAAGGCGTTATGCTTAGTGAAACAGAGAAAGTTAATCTCAAATGGTTTCTTACTGCATGATTCCATTTGCATGAAAGTTTCAAAGTGACAAAATTATAGTGATGGAAAACAAGTCAATGGTTTCTAGGCGTTATGATTGGTGAGGGGGGAAGCTTGTGAGTATAAGAGAATTACTTAGTGGTGATAGAGCATTTCTATATTCTGATTATGGTGATAGTTACACGACTGTATATATATGACAAAATTTCCTAGAACTATACACCGAGGAAGTGAGGGGAAGTGCATTTAAAAAGTGGTGAAATCTGAGTAAGGTTTATATGTAGTCTGGTGCATGGTATTGTTCCAATGTCAATATCCTGGTTTTGATAATGTTCTCTGGGTATATATACAGGTTATTATTATTGGGGGACACTTGGTGAAGGGTATATGGGAATCTCTGTGCTATATTTGCAACTTATTCGTCTTAAGATATTTCAAAATAAGCAGTTAGTACAAAATAAATAAATAAATAAATAAGCCTGCACCGATTACTCAAGGCCACGAAAGATAAAATCCAAACATTTACCAAGGTGTACAAAGTAAATTCAAATTACTTTCTCAAACTTTGTTTCTCCTACACATTGTTCCTATTGATTCCTGCAAATAGGTTATATATTAGCGTTTTGGAATTCTTACAGGTGTATACAAAATGCCTTCTTAACTGCAAATAGCACCAGTCCTTCAATATGTGGGCCTTATTCCTCTTCCTTGAAGTCTTTCTCAAAGGCTGCTCTTAGTTTTTGTTCCTATGACACTCTGTCGTACCTCTACTTGGGAAATGACAACAATTTACTGCATGCATATTTTCTGTTTATGCATCAGTTTCCTCCACCAGACCATGAACTCAAGGCGAGGTACAGTACTTCATTCACCTTGCTATTCCAGGTTTGGAGCCCTGGTAGCGCAGTGGTTAAGAGCTCGGCTGCTATCCAAAAGGTCAGCAGTTCAAATCCACCAGGCAGTCCTTGAAAACCCTATTAGGCACTTCTACTCTGTCCTGTAGAGTCACTATGAGTCAGAGTGTGCTAGATGGCAATGGGTAGTTGTTTTTTGTTTTCTTTTTTAATTCCAGGTTCAGACCAATGGAAACTCAATACTAGTTCAATGAATTTATAAACTCAGCCTGTAACTGATCTCATAATCCAGCATAACGTTTCCTGTGTTTTTATCACATTTTTACCTTTAGACATTATTAATAAAAATATTTTTATTTTCTCCCACCCACAATGAATATCTATTTTACGTTGTTGTTTCTGACCTCCATAATCTGGACATATTAGTAGAACTTCAGCGTTTTTCAAAATGTTTTTTAAAGCAACCTTGGTGTATCTAATAAACACCAATACCATCTGTGTTTGTCGATAAAAAAAAAAAAATTTTTTTTTTTTTTTTTTTTTTGTCTATAGCCAAGGGAAATTCTATCTAGAGTTACAGCATGTTTTTGAATAGAGTTAGAAATGTCTACAGTTCCCTTGGAGTCTATAACATTTTATTTGCCAGATACTATGTCCATGGTATCTAATATTTTACTGTTATGTGCTATTATGGCTACAATTTTAAAAACATTTGTTTTATATATAAGCTGAAGTCAAGATCTTGGGAAGTCATTTCAGATTATGTTGTTTCTATATGATAGAATCTCTAGAAATGATAATAGTGACAGGATGAAAGACAGTAGTACTTGGCTATAGGAAATAAAGGTAGAAAATATAAAGGAAGTAAATTATGTATGAATTTGGACCCCACATTTAGTAATAGTTCTTTGATATGCTTATCTATTTTTAACTTCTACTCAACTTGGTTCCAAGCATTTTCTGGAATTTCCCTATTATCAATCAGTCCAGGTCCATCCCTCTGTAATAACTTCTTCACTATAAACAGCATAGAATAAATGAAACAAGAGTTTTCCATCAAGACAATTCATACAATTATTAAACCTTGAAATTGCATGTCAGCTAAATGCTGTACCGTCTATTACAAGGCTCCACGTGAAGGGTTCTGACTTCCTTTCCGGTCCCCTTTTTGTGTCTTGCCTTTGTCAGTTATACTTTAGACTCACTGGCCTTCTTTCTGTTCTTCCAATAATCGAAGCTTGTACAGGCTTTGGAAATTTGCACTAGCTCTTTTCTCTTCCCAGAATCCAGCTTCTGTAGCTCCACACATGGCTCTTTCTTGTCCATCGGATCTTAGTTAAATGCCACTTCCCCAGGGAAGTCTTTCCTGAATCCATACCAAAAACCAAACCCACTTCCGTTGAGTCGATTCCGACTCATAGCAAACCTATAGGAGAGAGTAGAACTGCTTCATAGAGTTTCCAAGGAGCACCTGGTGGATTCGAACTGCCAACCTTTTGGTGAGCAGTCATAGCACTTAACCACTACGCCACCAGGGTTTCCCTTTCCTGAATATCTGACCTAAGGTTGCTTTGTCAGTGGTATTGTGAAGTCAGCTTGCTAGAGATGTTGGTGCATATCCCTTCTCAACTCTGTATTCAGGGACTCCATATTGGTAGCTTGAGATCAGTCATGTTGGGAATATTTTACACCATGGAAAATGCCCAATGGTACAACTCAGCAGCTTAGGACTTTTTTTTTTTTGGAGGTAGTTTTTAAACATTTATCAACACAGCTCTGCCTGTATCACCTCTTAACATGTAACTCTTTTTATTCTCTTTGCACTATTTATTACAATTTTTTTTCCCTTTAAGAATTTGTATTTGTGTATGTCTATCTCTAGTACAAGCTTTTTAAGATGCAATTCAATGCTTTTTTCCTAGTACTCAGAATAATGCTTTGCACATCACAGATGTACAGTAAATGTTTGCTGAATGAGTGAAACATCAAACAGGACCTATCTGTTGTTTAGTATTGGTAGTTTTACTAATGTATAACACCCATCAACTGATATTTTCCCTACAAAAGATCTATTCCCCTGGACTGATTTCCTCATATAATCTTTGATATATCTATATCTGGAGCCATGGTGGTGCAGTGGTCAAGAGCTATGGCTGCTAACCAAAAGGTTGACAGTTCGAATCCATGAGGCTTTCCTTGGAAACCCCATGGGGCAGTTCTACTCTGTCCTACTGAGTGGCTATGAGTTGGAATCGATTTGATGGCAACAGGTATATCTATATCTACGTCTACATCTATATCATCTATATATCTGATTAGTTCCTTTCAATTAAAGTAAAAAAAAAGGTAAAATCAGATACTAGAAATTTCGAGGTGGCTATTTAACCCTGGAATATGAACTTCACTGACAAGAGAGAACTTTTAAATCCTTAAATCACCTAAGAAATATAACCAATTCTTTCATGTCAAAGTTAATAATTAAATGTTTAATACCTCTTTAAGCTATTAAGCTAGCAATAAAAATGTAATATTTTAACCCAATTTACTTGATTAAAGAAAAATCCCAGATGTTATTTAACATGAACAATGGCAGTAATCTGCATTTCATTAAAGTCTGAGTACTAAAAAGAGAATTTTCAACATATTATGTAAAGAAGTTCATTTAACTCTTTTCAGTAAGGGAATATTATCTTACATTTCCCTTAAAGTATGTTAATTATCATTAGATGCTGAGTTAATCTAACATGAATTTTTGCCTTTTTTTCTGCATAACAGGGTACCTGTAGTTGTTAAATAACCCATTATCAGCTGAAATTTAATTGCAGGTTTTACTCTCCTTTCATAACTAAAATTTTTCTTCTTGTTTACTTGTTTAACTCTATTTGTCAAAGTGATCATTTCTCTGGTGTTAAAATTATTAATTTATATAAAAAATTCATTTGGAAACAATAATTATAATTCAGTTCTGAGAATTTTTATTTAATTTAATAAAGAAAATATAAAATATTATTCTGTTTTACGGTCTTCTTAAATTTTACTAAAGAGATGTGTGAGCATGGAAAGTATGTAGCAAAGGTCAAAATTTCCTTTCAGAATATTGCTAAGACCTTCTTGGTGTCTTCTGCTCTCATTATAGGCAAAGTTGTTGTTGTTAGCTGCCATCCAGTTGTTCTCTGACTCATGGCAACTCCATGCACAACAGAACAAAATGCTGCCCAGTCTTGTTCCGTAACGGGTTTGTGGATCGAACTGTTGTGAGCTGTAGAGTTTTCATTGGCTGAGTTTTGGAAGTAGATGGCCAGAAGTAGCCTAAGTCTGAAAGCTTGGCTGAAACCTATTCAACATCACAGCACCACACAAGCCTCCATTGTCAGATGGTTAGTGACGGCACATGACGTGCATCGGCCAGTAATCGAACCTGGATCCCCTGGATGGAAGGGGAGAATTGTACCACCAATGCCGCACTATAGGCAAGATTACCATGTCATTTTTAGTTAAAAAGAAAAGAAAGGAAAATACAATGATTTGATGACCTAAGAATTTAAAAAGAAAAAATTATTGAAAACCAGGTGTCCTAGATGAGTTTCTACTCTCCCAAAGAGCTGATTTGCCCTTTCTGTTGTTAACCACCTCCAAAGTATGATGTTAAAGTGAACACATGTGACATTGTTTTCTGTTACTATGTGTGCACAGAGTCAGAGCATCAATATAGTGTGTTATAACCACGTTTGGATCCTGAGACATAGGCTAGCTGAAAAAGGAAGATGATGACCGAATGATATTCAGTTTTATTATTAAGCAGCTGATGGAATTGTTCACCTTTTGTTTTTAGGTTCACAGTTGCTCAAATGTAATTCTTACCTCATGCACAGGAAGCAATGAATTTAACTAGGAAATCGATGTTCTTTCTGGCAAGTCAGCCACAGTATAAAGCAACACATATTTATTGAGTCTTTATTTAGTAATATACTCTGATAGACGTTGTGGGAGAGTTAAAACATAAGTAGGAGAGTCGTTAACCAGAAGAATTATTCCGTCTAGTTTAGGAAAGTTCAAATTTACATAGAGATAAAAGAAGGGAGGAAGGAGAAAATGAGTGATAAATTAAAGTGACCAAAACAGTAAGGAGTATTTAGAGGACCATTATATCAAAATATTGTAAAAAGGAGGCTCTTGGAATTGAACAGAGAAAACTATGGCAGAAGCATTTCTTGATTTGTGATGTTGACTTTTTTTTTTTTAAACCAAGCTAAGTCTGATTCTTAGCTTCTCTAAAATTAACCCAAATCCATCGTTGTCTGGTCGATTCTGATTCATGGCGACCCTCTAGGACAGAGTAGAACTGCTCCATAGGGTTTCCAAGGAGCCCCTGGTGGCTTCCAACTGCCAACCTTTTGGTTAGCACCTGTAGCTTTAACCACTACACTACCAGCGTTTCCTGTCTAAAAGTAAGAACAAAGAAGTGATTAATATATTCATGGAATGTATTTCTCAACACTACACACCTATGGGTCTGGAAGACACAGAAAGGAGAGAACTTGCTGACAAGAAGCTCACTAAAGGAACTTTAGGGTGTGGACTAGAAGAACAGCAAAGGGGGGGCATGCATATTGATAGACATTATAAAAAAATGAAAGAAAAATCATCAAATTTAATGAATAATATGGTGGGCAGTCAAGGCAGAACAAGAGGCTAAAATGTTTTTGAGGATTCATTCCTGGGAGATTAAGGTTATCACTGAAATATTAAGCATGTCAAAAAAAAAATCTGGTTTTTAGGTGGAAGATGAGAAGTTCTGCTTCAGACATGTTGAGATAAAGTTGGTAAAGGGACACCCCAGTGTTATTGGATATTCAGATACTGAAGTCAGCTATATTCAATTATAGTTGAATATTACTGAGTTATCTAGTAAAATCGTTTTACAAGGATTTGCCACAGTACTACCCAACAGATTATTCCAACTCTTAGATAGTTTATTTACTTTGTTTAGAAGAGTGGTATAAGGCTGAAAATGATGCCACTGGTATTTCAAATACCAGCAGGGTCACTCACATAGGTAGGTTTCAGCAGAGCTTTCAGACTAAGACAGACTAGGAAGAAAACCCTGGCAATATAAATTAGCCAATGGAAACCTTATGTCTCACAACAGAACATGGTTCAACTCACTTGCTTTGACCACATCATCGGAAGATATCAATTGCTAAAGGAGGGTATCATGTTTGGTGAAGTAAAGGGTCAATGAGGGCGTGGGAAACCCTTGGTGAGATGGATTGGCTGCAACAATGGACTTGACCATGCTGGCTATTGTGAGGAGGATGCAGGACTGGGAAACATTTTGTTTTGTTGCACTTCCCAACCCAGACCCAGTGCTGTTGAAAGGTTGCCACAAGTCAAACTCGGTGGTAACTAACACGAACAGATGAGTGGTGCACTAGTGGTTTCCAAACTTTTTTGATTGCACATCCATATTTGTAACAAAAGTCAAGCATTTAGCTCCAATACTTTATGATTATATATGTAGACTATTATTGTTCTAATATAATATTCATTTTTTTAAAAATCAACAGTACACATTGAAAACTAGATGGGATAGAATAGTTGTAAACAGAATTTCTATTACACACTTTCCTATGTACATTCCAACTGGGAGATCACTGAGGTTGATCTGACTTCATGTAAATAAGGTCCCATTTATTCATTTGACTCTTAAAAAGGCCTGGAAATATAACCACAGGATCCCTCTCCTCTAGAGTCATAACTAACTTTAGCATACTGTCATGCACATGTTTACCTAGGAAACAACACTAATCATTTCTTGTATTAATGAGATACCAAATTTCATTTTGTGTATTGGAATGAGGTTAATTATCCCTGAGAACAAGTCATGGTAGATTACTTATTTATATTTGTTGATGATGTGGTGGATACTTGCCTTTTTTGTTTGTTTGTTTTCTTTCTGAGCAACCAGCATGCTATCCTTGGGATGATTATTCCTCTTCCACTCTGTGATTCTGGCGTGGTTGTCAATCACAGGACCCTGTTTTCCCACCTCATAGGATCAAATGCAGAAAATTTGCTTAGTATAATTTCTGGCACACAGTAGTCATTCAATAAGTAATAGCAATTTATTATTGTTTTGGCTAGATTAATTTATTACAATTTGTTGACGGTCCTAAATTAAACCTATTCAATAAACCAGGGGTCGGAAACTCTTTTCTGTAAAGGGATAGATAGTATATGCTTTACGCTTTGAGGACTACAAGGTCTCTGTCACAACTACTTAACTCTGCCAGACGCGTGAATGAATGTGTGTGGTTGCATTGTAATAAAACTTTATGAAAACAAGAGTTGGATTGTATTTGTCCTTCGGGCCACATTTATCAACCTCTGCAATAAGGTATATAAAATGTATTGAATGTAAATACTTACACGTGCATAGTTAGTGTGTAAATGTGTAAATATACGTAAATATGCACCTGACCACCACCCATGTGTCAGTTTGTAGTACTGTGGTGGCTTTCATGTTGCTGTGATGCTAGATCCCCATGGGTGACGTGGTGGACTTGTTTCAGCAGGCCTTTCAAACTAAGGCAGACTAGGACAAAAGTCCTGATGAACTGCTTCTGATTTTAGCCAGTGAAAACCTTATTGACCACAACAGAATATTGTTGGATATAGTGCCGGAAGATGAGACTCCATAGGTTGGAAGGTACTACACAATATAACCTCAACAATGGGCAGAAGCATATCAATGATCATGAAGATGATGCAGGACCGGGCAATGTTTTGTCCTGTTACACATAAGGTCCTCATGAGTTGGAACCTACTCAATGGCGAATAACAACAACATACCTGAAACTGTAAGTAACTTTTAACCCTTTCCTGTCTGGATGTGTATATAGCGACCAGGAGCTATTTCAGCGTCTGGAGATTATTGGGAAGCTGCTGTACACTGGCATATTTTGTGATGCCAAAACGGAGGGGCCTTTATGACTGTTTCAAACTTGAAGAAATGAGTATGTGCCGCAAATCCCTGTTTTTACAGGGTATTGTATGAAATGTCTGAATTTTGAGTAGGAAAAATAAAAATTTTGAAAATCTTTATTTGTTACACCTATGTACCAGTGGACCCTGGTGGGACTCTAGGGTAGAATTAATGGTACGTCATATGTACTAAGGGACACTAAGGGTAAGCTTGTAGGAGGAAGCAAGAAAACAACTGATACCACCCACCAAAAATTCAGACACACTCAATGATTCAGCATGTTTCTATTAATGAAAACACATGGCATCAACAAAAAATTCAAAGCAGAAAATAATTGACTCACCAAAAGATTAAGTATTACATGCATTGTTTTCTTTCCTGCTGTTGTAAGCCCTCCTTCACAGGCCAATGGATAGAGGAATGAATAAGTAAATACCTTGGTTCTGTTTCCAGTGTTTCTTTTGCCTTCATTGCTTGTTTCTTTCGTGTGCTTCACAAAGATCCAGATAAAGCGTTGATTCTCAGTAGCTGATACCCAACTGGTCATTTTCATTCAGGAGTGCCAATAGACATAATGCAGAATCTCCTTGGTTTCTTTTTCTGGTTGATCAAAAATGATCTCTTAAGCCGAATTTCTGCATCAGCTATAGTTCCGCTACACACATTTTCTATGTCTTTGACACTGCACAGACACATGTAATACCCAAATAGTGGCAGTTTATTCTCATCTATTTCCAACATGTTCTTCTGATACGTATTTCAAAATACTTTCTTTTCACAGTGTAGTGGTATCATGAGTTATATACATTTTCTTTTCTTTAGGTAGCAAAATGCCTCTGTTCAAAGTAGAGGGCTGCCTAGATAAACTCGCCTATGACCAGTAAGCATTTCTTCTACGGCAGTGTTAAAGGCACTCACCACTGTCTTCGCTCCCTCTTCTCTGCTTCACCTCTCAAACAGCCAAAACATTTTGGATTTTCTTGTGGCCTCTCAAAATTTTTCTATTAAATGATTCACTTCCCTTTGCTTTTGACCTACAGGAGGAAATACTCTTATAATTTCTAATTTAGTAAAAATTTACAAAGATTATTGTATGATATGTGTTATATGTGATATATTTGTTCCATATATTTTTTTCTCCTTTATCTTTCCTTCTTTCGGTGAAGATTCAAGGCATTTATTCCATTGTGCACACAGACCTATAACACCATTCATTCCCTGTCCTGGAAATAATTGCTTAGCAAGGTCATCTTTCAGTTGTACTAGGAGGAGTCACTATCTGCTTTCTGTCACCACAGACCACTCACAGGTCTTATTCCAACATCACTTATTAATTCCGAGTCATGGAAGCTGCTCAGGTTCCTTTGCCTGCCATTTTGTATCCACAAATTGTTGTTTAATTGTCTACAAGAAAGGAAAAAAAAGATGGGTGTGTTTTGTACTTAAAGATAAACCAATTGATTCTCATCTCAGAAAACAATTACAAGGATGGTTTATTTCCTTGATAGATTGTTTCTTGTATATATGGTAATCAAGAATACAGATATAAATGAAAAAGTAATTATGACTACTGTGCATGGCATTGTTTCCTTTTATTCTTTTTCTTTTAAATTGTCAGCTCAAACATTACATCAAACTGGGAAATTTTCACTAATAGGAGTGTAAATTGTCTGTGGCTACAATTTCTTTCTGACTATGTATGGAAAGGTGGGGTTTATTTTCCCTCTCCTTGAACCAGGACTGACCCCATGACTACTTAACCGATAAAATGTGGTTGACCCAACACTGCCAAGCACAAGTCTAGACATTAAGAAGACTGCTGGCTTCCAATTTCATCCCACTTGGAAGGCTCGATCTGGGGTAAACCAGCTGCCCTGTAAGAAGTGTGAATACCCTGAGGTCTCCAGGCTCTGAAGAAACCCCAGCTAGCCAGGTCCTTGTACTGTTTAAACACTATACATTTTGCATTGAATAGATTGTTCTTTCAGATTCTTCCTTAGAAGAAAGAACAAATGTAGTTTAGTAATCTATTTCTTTTCATATATTTTATTGAGGTGAAATTCACATAAAATAAAATTAGCAATTTAAATGTGTACAATTTAGTGCATTCAAAACATTGTACGACTACCACCTCTTTCTAATTTCAAAATTTTTTCATCATCCTAGAAAACATCCCATCTCTGTCAAGTAATCACTTTCCATTTCTCTCTCCCCTAATCCCCTGGCAAGCATTAATCTATTTTATGTCTCTATGGATTTGCCTAGTCTGGATATTTCATATAAAAGGAATAATATAACATGCTATATTTTGTGTCTGGCTTATTTCACTTAGCGTATTTTTGAGGCTCATCAATGTTGTAGCATGTATCAGCACTTCATCCCTTTTTATAGCTGAATAGTATTCCATTATATAATTGATGGACACTTGAGTTGTTTCTATTTCTTGATTATTATGAGTAATGCTGATATAAACATTTATGTACAGGTTTCTCTGTGGACATATATTTTCATTTCTCTTTAATATATACCTAGGAGTGGAATTACTGAGTCACATGGTCATTTTTTTTTTTTTTTTGGCCATTTTATGTTTAAAATTTTGAGGAATTAGCAAAATATTTTCCCCAGAGGCTGTACCATTTTACATTTCCACCAGCAATGAATGAGGATTCTTATTTCTCCACGTTCTTACCAACACTTGTTATTTTCTATCTGTTTGATTACAGCTACTCTAGTGGGTGAAGTGGAATCTGATTTGTGTCTTAGATTATTGTTTTTTTTAAAGACCAGTGATGTATGTCATTCCATGTGCTTATTGGCTACATACATACCTTCTTTGGAAAAATGTCTATACAAGTCCTTTGCCAATTTTTATATTTGGTTGTTTTTCCTTTAGTTAGTGAGTTTTCTTTATATATTCTAGATATTAACCCTTATCAGATATATCATTTTCAAATATTTTCTCCTATTCTGTAGGTAGTCTTTCACTTTCCTGATAATGACATTTGATGCACAAATTTTTAATTTTAATGAAGTCCAATGAATCGGTTTCTTTCTGTTGTTTATTGTGCCTTTGGTATCAAATCTAAGAATTCATTGCCGAACCCAAGGTCATGAAGATTTACCACTATGCTTCCTTCTAGAGTTTTATAATTTTAGTTCTTATACTTAGATCGAGCAGCCCTGGTGGTGCAAATCGTTAAGCACTAACTGCTAACTAAAATGTTTGTGGTTCGAATCCACTCAGCAACTCTGTGGGAGAAAGACCTGGTGATCTGCTTCTGTAAAGATTACAGCCAAGAAACCCTATGTGGCATCTCTACTCTGTTATGTGGGGTCACTATGAGTCAGACTAACAACAACAACAAAAATATATAGATTATTGGTCCATTTTGATTTAATTTTGTGTACATAGTGAGGTAAGGCTTCAATTTTATTCCTTTGCATGTGGTTATCTAGTAGGTCCAACATTATTTGTTGATAAGAATATTCTTTCTTCATCCAGTAGACTTAGCATTCTTGTCAAAAATCAATTGACCATAGATCTATTGGTTTCTTAATTGTATTCCATCAGCCTATATGCCTATTTTTGTACCAGTACCTCCCTCTTTTGTTTACTATAGTTTTATAGTAAGTTTGAAATCAAGAAGTGTGAGTCCTCCTACTTTGCTTCTCTTTTTCAAAATTGCTTTGTCTATCCAGGACCACTTGAAATTCTATACTAATTTGAGGATTGGTTTTTCCATTTCAGCAAAGACAGGTGTCAGAATTTTGTTCAAGATTTCGTTGAATCTGTAGATTGTGTTGAGGAGTATAGCTGTCTTTACAATATGAGTTTTTCAGTACAGGATGTCTTTTCATTTAATTAAGTCTTCATTAAATTCTTTCAGCAATTTCTTTTGGCTTTTGAATAGTTTGTTGTGTAATTTCCACATGTTTGAGTAATTTCCAGTTTTCTTTTTCTTGCTAATTTCCAATTTCATTACATTGCGGTCAGACAAGATACTTTGCATGATTTTAATTTTTAAAAACTTATTGAGATTTGAAGCCCAGCCAAGCACGATGGTGCAATCTGGATTGCTATGCCCTTTCTCCAAGCTGCTGGCCCTGCCCAGCTCCCTACAAGGGTAGAAGCTCTATGTTAAGATAGCCACAGCGTAACAAACCTGATTGGCTGAAATTTGCCTGACCTTCAGCACCACAGTCTTCCTGTGGGCCTGTTTCATCAAACAACATCATGAAGATGTTTTAAAGTATAAAAGAAGAAATGAGTTGGAATAAACTATTGAAATAAAAATATAGTATGCTCTATACAGTGACTTCAGCGGTTCCTCTAAATTCATCTTTTGATTGAAAAAGAGAGAAAAAGTTGTATTTGAATATATACTGTCAGCATTTGTGTGTTGCATCATGTGAAAAAATAAAAATAGTTCTGTATTTTTCAAAAAAAGATTTATTGAGACATATTTTGTGACCTAACATACAGTCTATCCTGGACATGATCCATGCGCACTGGAGAAGAATATGTACTGCTCTGTTGTTGGGTGGAGTGTTTTATAAATGTCTGTTAGGGCTAGTTGTTTTATAGTGTTGTTCAGGTCCTCTATTTCCTATTCTTCTTTCTAGGTATTCTTTCTAGATGTTCTGTCCATTACTAAAAGTGATGAAGTCTCTAACCATTATTACAGAACTATTTATTTCTTCTTTCAATTCTGTCAGTATTTGCTTCATGTATTTTGGGACTCTAATAATTGTTACATATGAGTTACCCTTTTATCATTATATAATGCCCTTCTTTATCTCTTGGAAAAGATTTTAACATAAAGTATGTTGATTTTTACATAACCTGTGTTGTCTGATATTAATATAGCCACTCCAATTCATTTTGGTATTTTTGCATAGAATATTTTTTCCATCCTTTCATTTTCAACCTATTTATCTTTGGATTGAGAGTGTCTCTTGTAGACAATATACAGATGGATCATTCCTTTTTTGTTTTTTTTAAATATATGAGTTCTGCCAATCTCTGCCTTTTGATTAGAGTTTAATTCATCTACATTTCAAGTAATTACTGATATGGGAGGACTTCTGCTATTTAGCTCTTTGTATTTTGAGAAAATATTGAAGTTATCAAGGATTTAATTTTTCTTGAATCCAGAATCAATGTCCATGGATGCAGCAGTCAAGAAATCAAATGTTGTATTGCATTGGGCAAATCTGCTACAAAAGACCTCTTCAAAGTGTTAAAAAGCAAATATATCACTTGGAGGACTAAGGTACACCTGACCCAAGCCATGATATTTTCAATTGCCTCTAATGCATATGAAAGCTGGACGATGAATAAGGAAGAACAAAGAAGAAATGATGCTTTTAAATGATGGTGCTGCCAAAGAATATTGAAGATACTATGGATTGGCAGAAGAACAAACAAAACTGTCTTGGATGAAGTACAGCCAGAATGCTCCTTAAAAGTGAGGATGGTGAGACTTATCTCACATACTTTGGAAATGCTATCAGGAGTGACCAGTCCCTGGAGAAAGACCTCATGCTTGGTAAAGCAGAAGGTCAGTGAAAAAGAAGAGGACCTTCAATGAGATGGATTGACATAGTGGCTGCAATGCGGGGCTCGAGTGATTGTGAGAATGGTGCAGGACTGGGCAGTGTTTCATTCTATTGCACATAGAGTCGCTATAAGACGGAACCTACTCAATGGCACCTAACAACAACAAAGTCTCCTCTGACAACCACTGATACTTCGGACTCTGCACTAGTGTGTTGTATTATGCTAATAATACACTACATTGCCTATAACCGAGAAAAGAGCAAAGAATTGTGAATTACATATTTCTGAAAATTTTCATCCTAAACTGATAATCTCAAAGTAGTATGGCATTTACATAATTCAATTTCTTGAGGAAAGGAGATAACTAGATTATAAAATGGAATTCCTACTCTAAAAGCAAACTTATGGTTGGATGATAGTCCCCTAAGGGGTATATGGAAATCTAGAAATATTTAAGGTTCATCCTTGACCTTTATGATGCTAACATCAGAGAATACAACATTGTTTTCCAATGAAAATCCCTTATTACTCTCCTTACTTATAGAAATTCATGTTGAATGAGTTTGTCTCCTTAAGGCAATTCTATAATAACATATAACTACTGCTAACAAATACCTCTGAGTAGAGTTCTCCTCTGACCAGCCTTACTGAATGAGATGATTTGCAATTTTGATTTAATTGTTTATGTGCAGATGAGAGTACTGGAAATATGACTTTAAAAGCATTTGAAAATAATTTGAATCCTTTAGTTTTTGAGTAGACTGGAAAATTTACTTCCTCTATTTTCTCATAGGTAATAAAATATAAATCTTTAGTCTTTTGGAGCTTATTTCAAAATTAGAATGAAATGAGTCTCAATTTAATGATTCTTACTTGAATTTCTTAATCCATGTAGTTTGAGTTGCAAACCTACCACCTTCTAGTTATGTGACTTCATGCCAATCATTTGCCTGCCTCACAAAGCCCTTGTGAAGATCAAAGGAGACTGTATCTACTTGCGATTTTCAAAGCCATTTTGGCTGAGAAATCCATTCTTTAAATCAATGCCTACTCAGAACCCAAATACATAACACACATAAATTCAGAGCTATATGAAGAATCTTCAAGCAGTACAGCTTGAAATTTCTAATGTATAACAAAGGACTTTGCAACAATATAAAATTGTTATTTTCTTGGTAAACACCTAAGAGGAAAATTTGAAGTTTGGTTACATATGTATTTTTTCATCTCATCTTCCCACAGGACTGATCACCATCACTTCCTACATACAGCAAGGATTTCCCAATTCTCTTAAATAGGAGTTTCATTGAAAAATTTTAAAGTTAAAACTCCTTCAGAAATGAATGGAGGTAAGACAAAATAGAATTGGACATAAATGTGTTTGATAGCACATTAGTTGTAATTGTTATACAAAGAAAGAGTCTCATTGTCCTATAAGTTTGAGAAACACCAGTAAAACAAAGTTAAATACCTTTCTTTACTGCAGGATTTCTGAGAGTCTTAGGTATGCTGATGTGCGTTGTGATTCTCCAGCAAAGGATCTTATTTTCCAAACGTAGGCAGCCACTGGACTTTAGGAAAGATGGCAATGCGTTTTATTCATCATTTTATCTCCATCATCTCCAATAATATCTGAAGCATAATAGACCCCAGTACATGAAAATTGATTTAATTGAAGAAATAATCCTCCACTTTTATTTTTTGTGCCTCCACCAAACAGCTTTGTGATTGGAGTACGTAACCTATTTTCTCTGGCACTATTTCTGTAATATAAGAGACTTAAAAAAACAAAAGAACAAACCAAGCACAAAACAAAACAAAAATGCTCCGAAACTTTAGCCAATTGAACTGCTGAAAAATTTCATGAGAGCTTTCTTTATATGTTTGCTAAAATGGTCAACTTGTGTTCAGTACTGGAAGACAATGACATTTAATTCAAATACCTTTAATTTTTATGCAAATAATGAGCCGATTATATGTTTTTTGTCAACCGCACAACCCCACACGTTATTTTTGTAAGCATTATGCCAGTTTTTTTTTTTTTTTTTACATGTTGCTGACTTCATTTTTGATTTCTTATCATATGGAAACCTCACTTAAGGTAGGTATTAATTTTATATTGCTTGAAATTTAAGCCAAAAGTATATGCTGGTAGATCAACTCTTGAGCTAATGCACTGCAGTTATCAACTTAAATGAATGGAAACAAGGGCAGAGTTTCAATTGTTTATTTTCTGATTAATGGGGCCTACCAAACTCGATCTATGACTTCTTGACTATGGTTTGTGCCTTCATTATAGAATAATGATTAAAAGTAACATTTTCAGACTATTCTTATACAACTGAGTAGGGAGATTAAAGACAATGAATAGAATGATAAGATTTACCTGCAATACAGAAGGACTCATGAATGAGGCCAAAACTTACTTCTGGAAACATCACAAGACATGCACAGTATATTCATGGGCATGCTATGTCATAACAATTTTGCTTAATTTCATCCTTTCTGCATGCTATATGTGTTGGTATGTTATTTGTGAAAAATATAACTCACCCTATTTGTTGTATTTTTTTGTTGCTTTCTATGTATGTTATGACTAATGGACACCTGTCTTTTTAATGAATTCCACTCTAGAATGGGCATTATGTTTAATTTACTTTTTTTGTTTGTTTTTTAGTTTACTTCAAGTAAAACAGAAGCATCTCTCTATTATGACCACTAGTATTGAAAATAGATGTGGGAACATATTCTGTTTACGATTATTGAACAAGGCACAACATTAAACAAAGTATATTCAACTTAATATCTAATTTGACTTTATTCCCTAAACATTGTATGAGATTGATGTCTTTGTCTCTATTTTATTGATGAGAAAAAAATTAAGAATTAGAAACATGGAGGAATTTTCCACAGACCCATACCTAGAAAATCACAGCATTGGGACTTAGACCCAGTTTTGTCCTGACTCCAAATCACAGGCTCTTAAATAATAAATAATAGAAATTTGAAATATAAAAATCAAAGTTTCTCTCCCTTCCTGGCTTCATCATTTTACTCTAAGACATCAAGGGAAAATAAAAAGTGTCTTCTGTATTAAAACCCCTCACCTCATCATGGATTTGTACACTATCCCAGTTTTATTCCCAAGGTGGTAGATGAGTTCGTACAGACAGAAGGTGAGGGATTGGAATATTAAAATGTGAGGTCTCAAACGATTTTCTCCCTCCTATGACAGTATTGAATGAGTTTAAACTAATGTTAGCATCAAGATCTTCAAAACATCATTCATCCTGGGGAAAAGGGAATCAATACTAACATCAAGATCTTCCCTCCTACTTAAAGCTTTTAATTCACTGCTATTTACAACTTGTATAACCCCAAAGAACTAATAAATTTTATTTTGTAATATTGTCTATGAACTTTACATATTCATCTTTTATTGTTCTATCAGTCACTGCATTCATGCCTTCATTCATTCAACAAGTATTTATTGAGGACCTATTATGTGACGGCACATTGTAGACTCTGGGAAGCATCTGTGAACAAAGCAGACACTAATCCACGCCATGATGTCTCACGTTTTTGGGTGGGAGAAGGAGCCTAAAGAAAATAAATTAGCTAATTTTAAAGCACGTGAGAATGTTATAAATACTATAGAGAACTATAACTCAGAGAAGATGGAGTTTGGGGGAAAGAGGGTGGATTTTAAATTGAGTGTTCAGAAAAGGACTCACTGAAAAGGTGACATTAGAGCAAATACGTGAAAAAGGTAGAAGAATGAGCCAACTGGCTATCTGAAGGAAGAGCATTCCAGGTGGAGGGAACAACAAGGCAGCAGTATACTGGGAAGTATAAACAAGAAAAAATATACTAGGAAGATGAATTCAAAGAGGAAATAGGGGAGCTGATTTTATTGGACGTTGGAGATCAAGGGTCAGCAACCTTTTTTCTGCAAAAGTCTAGATAATAAATATTTTCAGTTTTGCAAACCATCCGGTCTCTGTAACTCAACTCTGGCACTAAAATGTAAAAGCAGCTGTAGACAATATGTAAACAAATGGGCTTGACTGTATTCTAATAAAAGTTTATTTGGGGGGGGGGAAACACAGTGGCCAAATTTGGCCCACACACCATAATTTGCTGACCTTATTATAGATACTTGGGTGAATATTGCTTACTTTTAGTGAGATGAACAATATGGCCATTTTAAATTGCCACACATTCTTGAAAGTTGTATGTCTTTAATTAACTACCTTTGGAAGTCACATACTATCATTTCCACCATTCTTTAGTAGTCAAAGAAGTCAGAAGCCCCTTCAAACTCAAGAAGAGGAGAGACCCCCAAGCTGTGATCACACAGACGAGCCTAGTTGATTCCCAGAGCCCTGAGCGAGAATTATAAATTATTATTGTTTTTATTTTTAAGCCTATTTCAGAGATGTTTGTTACACAGAACTAGAAAATCAAAATAAGTAGTATTTTGAGCAAATGAATGATGTAACATGATATTTTTCTAAAGAATTTCTCTAGCCTTGTAGGTGAAAATAGGGTCTCATGAAAACTATTAAAATCTAGCCAAAAGATGTTAGTGACTTAGACCTGGATGGTAGCAGTGGGGTCATAAGAAAGGGTGGAATTCTATTTAGAAGTAATTTAAAGGTAAGGGCAGCAGCTTTTTCTGATGGAGTGGGTGTAGGGTATTAGGTAAAGGTTTCAATAAAGATATCTGCAAAGTTTTTGACTTGAGGATCTGATGGAACGTTGCTGTCATTTACTGAGTTGAGAAGAATATGGGAAGAGCGAGTTTGAAGGAGAAAATTCGGGGCCTAAGTTTTGGAGTTGTTAAGGTTCACGTGTCTATTCAGCATCCAGAATCCCTGGGTAGAGCAAATCGTTAAGCGCTTGGCTAATAACTGAAAGGTTGGCAGTTCAAATCCACCCAGACACACCTGGGAAGAAAGGCCTGGCGATCTACTTTAAAAAAATCAGCCTCTGAAAACCCTATGGAGCACAGTTCTATTCTGATAAACGTAGGGTTGCCATGACCACAGTTAACAGTTTATTTAGCAGGCACATTGAGAAAGCAAGGAGGTAGATAGATATACAAGTCTAGTACTCCAAGGAGAGCTCCTATGTGAAGATACACATGTGGGAGTTGCCAGCATATCAAAAATACTGAATATTAGAACTTGTTGAGAGCATAAAGAGAGAAGGGGAAGATCAAGAACTTGGAGCACTCCAATTTTAAGAGGGCAGAAAGATAAAGTTAGATCATCAAGTTAGATCAGCGCTGATGCATAAAGACCTGCATGACTATGGAACTGAGCCCCAGAAAACGGTGTGCTGATTTAAAGTTCATTTTGTCTTCAAGCATGAAACAGGGCAACCAGTGCTGGTAGGTTGAGTCCATTCCATGTGCAATGCTATTGAAGCCGTAACAAGTTTTCTCAATTACAAGGGCAGTTTTAGAAATTGATAGAGGATTGGCAGGAACTTGGAACATGTTTCAGGGAAGATATCAATTTGTGATAAATAAGGGGAAAAATTGAGACATGATGCTTTGACCCCTCTTCTGTTTATTGAGTGTCAGGGGCATCCACCACCATAGTATCTCTTCTGTGTTAAGCAGAGAGTTTCCTGCAGGATACAGAGCTGAACAAACCACTTCTTTTCCTATTGACAGCTCAGATGGTCGTCAGTAATGCCATTTTCATTTCACGTGTTACATGCAGGTACAAATTTAAATATATAAGCTGTAGAAAAGAATTAGTGCAACCATCTTATAAATTAGGCTTTGAAAAAGTACACGAGGCATAATTAAGCTTCACCATTCTGATTTTCCTCTCCTCTTTCTGCATGTGTTTATTTGAATCAAAACACAGATGTCCTTGTCCTGTTATTTCACCATTTTACTGTGTTGGAGTCAAATACAATACAAAAAATTTCAAAAAAAAAAAAAAATACACACATACAACTGGCTTTGTAAGTGAAAGGTTAAAGTGAGTTCTCAAAGGATTCTATTTGCCATTAAAAGTTCTCTTTTCGAACGAACAGCTAATTAATATGCCTCCTGGTTAGAATGCAAAACCCACTTCATTATCATTTAAAGACCTAGGGAATTAAAACCATCCTTTTCTCTTCCAATGTACGAAACACAAATTTAAACTTTAAATTCCAGGTTTTTTTTTTTTTTTTTAAATCATTTTTAAGGACTGATAGTATGCATGATGCATGTGAAAGCCAATTATCTAAGAAAAAATACATTGAAGAAGTCGAGGCAGCGTATATGATGGATGGCACCAAAATGAACCCTTAAGTAGGCCCAAGTGAACTGAAGGGGGCCATGATTGATCTATGATGACATTTCTGGATGTCAGAAACTTGGATTCAAAATTTCACTTAAAGAAGGGATAAGTTTGAATGCAGGAAAAGGGGTTTAGTTTAGTCCTTAATTGTTTAAGTGCCTGCTATGAGACTACAGGGTCTGTAGGCAATGTTTATAAATATTTTAAATGTTGTGACTTTAACTGACAATGTCTTTGGACACTGCAATTGTGTCCTGTATTCACTGTCTGAAGACTTTTTTGTGTGAATAATGTCAAAATATCTGCTTGAAAATAGTGAAACATTAACTTGATTAGCTGATTTTTCAAAATGAAATCCACTTATATGTGTAAATTTCAAACCCTTTTTAAAAATGTGTTTCTTGTTTGGAACTGTCCAAGTATAAGAAGATTGGAAAAGACAAAACTAAAATTCCTTTAATATATTATTTTGGTGTTATGCCACTGATAGATTCATGGTACATTCACATAAGCAGTACTATTTATGGCACATTTTGTCTTTTTCTTGAATATAATGTGGACATATCAGAACGGTAAAGGTCAGAATAAATGACAACACAACCATACTGGAGAGCATACAAGGCAATGGGAACTCTTACACATTGTTGGAGGGACTTTAAAATGGTGCAATGACGTTGGAAAGAGATCTGGAGTCTTATAAAGCTAAACATACGCTTACCCTATGACCCAACAACACCATTCCTCGCTATTTACCCGAGAGAAATGAGACACATATATTTATGAAAAGACTTGTACAAGAATATTTATAGCAGTTTTATTTCCAGTAGTTCAAAACTAGGAACAGCACAGGAGTCCATCAGCAAATCAAAGGATAAATAAATGCACCAGTCTATTCATACTATGGAATGCTAGTCAGAGATTAAAACGCACACACCCACACGAGAACTACTGACACATACAATATCATGGAGGAATCTCAAAAACATTATGCTGAGTGAAAGAAACTTTCCACCAAAGAGGGCCCAGTGTATGATTCAATTTTTATGAAGTTCTAGAAGAGGCAACACTGATCTGTGGTGAAAGCAGTATTTACCTCTAGAAGTTGGGGTGGGGGGAAGATTTATCAGCAAGGAGGTTGAAGGAAATTCCTGGGAAAATGGGAATGTTCTGTATCTTGACTAAAAAAAAAAAAAAAAATTGCCATCGAGTCAATTCCGACTCATAGTGACCCTATACGACAGAGCTGAACTGCCCCATAGGGTTTCCAAGGAGCGGCTGGTAGAATCAAACTGTTGACCTTTTGGGTAGCAGCCAAATATTTAACCACTGCTCCACCAGGGCCCTGGTGTATCTTGATAGGGCTTTGTATTATAGGAGTGTACCCATTTGTGGAAACTCATCAAACGGTGCAGTTAATATCTGTGCATTTTATTGAAAGTAAATTTTACCTATAAAAACCAAACAAACAAGAGAACCCTATACAAAATTGAATGCTAGTTAATATCATGCTTGCTGAAGTGGCTAAATGAATGAATGATAGAGCAAATAAAGTAAAATGTTGACAATTAGGTAATCTAGATGTGGTAGTTCTATGTGTTCACTGAACCATTCTTTCAACTTTTCGGTATGTTTTAGCATTTTCATAACAAAATGTGGGGTGGAGGAACACCATGTCTTCTGAAATTATTCAGATAGCGTATACAGTAAAATCATCAAGCAAAATGGAGTATGGAATAAAACAAAATAGAGCAAAACCTCAAAGACTCTGCTTGTCTTATTTGTACCCCGACTCAGATTCCTAGAGGAGAATTTGCTGTATATCTTTTACATGTGTATATAATACACCTGTGTGTATTTTTTTTAATTGAAAGGCATTATTAAATTATCTTTGAAAAGGTTTAATCAGCTTAGAATATAAGAATAGGTGTTTTTCTGTATACTTACCATTATCAGTTTTTAAATAAGTTTTTGCCAAAGAGAAGAATTAAAGTTAGACTGTAATTATTATTTTAATGAGCATAATACCTTATTAATAGAAAATTCAAACACATTTTTATATGTTATAGGTCATTTGTATATCTTATAAAAATGCATGTTTATATAGTTTGTCCACATTTTTATACTATTTCATTTTCTTATTTATTTGTAGGAGCTTTTTATATACACGGAAATTAATCTTTTTTTAATAGTATTTTGAAAATATTTTCCTCCAGAGCACTATCGTGTTTTAATATTGATTATGCTTTCTGTATACAAAAAACCCAGTGCCGTCGAGTCGATTCCGACTCATAGCGACCCTACAGGACAGAGTAGAACTGCCCCATAGAATTTCCAAGGAGCACCTGGTGGATTTGAACTGCCAACCCTTTGGTTAGCTGCTGTAGCACTTAACCACTACTCCACCAAGGTTCTTTCTGTATATAGCTTTTTTTCTTTTTCTTTTTATTGTGCTTTAGGTGAACTTTTACAGCTCAAGTTAATTTTTCATGCAAAAATTTATACACATATTGTTTTGTGTCATTAGTTGCAATCCCCACAATGTGACAGCACACTCCCTCTTTTCACCTGGGTTCGCTGTGTCCATTCAACTAGTTCCTGTCCCTTTCTGCTTTCTCATCCTCCCTCCGATTAGGAGCCACCCATTTGGTCTCCTGTATCTGATTGAACTAAGAAGTACACTCCTTGTGTGTACTATTTTTTGTTTTATATTCTTGTGTACTCTTCATCTGAGGAGTAGGCTTTTGGGAATGGCTTCAGTTCTAGGTTAATAGAGCATCCAGGGGCCGTAGTTTCAGGGGTTCCTCCAATCTCTGTCACATCATTAAGTCTGGTCTTTTTATGTGAATGTGAGTTCTGCTCCACAATTTTCTCCCACTCCATAAGGGACTCTGTTGCATTCCCTGTCAAGGCAGTCATTGGTGGTAGCTGGGCATCAAGTTCTTCTGGTCTTCGGCTGGTGGAATCTCTGGTTTTTGTGGACCTTTAGTCTCTTGGGCTAATATTTTCCTTGTATCTTCGGTGTTCTTCATTTTTCTTTGCTCCAAGTGGGTTGTGACCAATAAATGCATCTTAGGTGGCTATTCGCAAGGTTTTAAGACCTCAGATGCCCCTCACCAAAGTGGGATGCAGAACATTTTCTTAATATATTTGTTGTACCAATTGACCTAGATGTCCCCTGAAACTATGGCCCCCAAGCCCCAAACACAGTTACTCTGTCCCTCAAAGTGTTCGGATGCGTCCAGGAAACTTCTTAACTTTTGCTTTCATCCAGTTATTCTGTGTAAATAGGTTTTTTTTTTTTTTTAATGTAGTAAAATATTTTACTTTTTTTCCTTTAGTTTAGGAACATTAGGAAGAACTTTACCTAAAGATCAGAAACATAATGTCTTACATTGTCCCTTAACAATTTTACTACATACACAGGCACACACACATCCACACGCACACATAGATACATATGCAAACATACACACATCTGGAAGGCATTTTTGAACATGGTGGTATGAAAAATTGAGGACTCTTCTTTTTTTCCAAGACTTTAGTTAACTATTTTAACACTACTTATTCAATAATCCCTCTTCCCTTCATTCATATGAAATGTCTTTTTTTTTCATTAAAAAGTCCCCATATGAGACCATGGTCTCAGAGAACCTGTAGCTCAACTGTCATAACATAGTTTGTAAAGAAAATGTTCCATATTCTACTTTGGTGAGTAGCGTCTGGGGTCTTAAAAGTCTGTGAGCAGCCATCTAGGATATTCCACTGGTCTCACTCCTTCGGGAGCAAGTAAGAATGAAGAAAACTAAAGATACAAGGGAAAGATTAGTCCAAAGTACTAATGGACCACATCTACCACAGCCTCCACCAGACTAAGTCAAGTACAACTAGATGGTGCCCAGCTGCCACCATTGACTGCTCTGACAGGGATCAAAATACGGGGTCCTAGAGAGAGCTGGAAAAAAAATATAGAACAAAATTCTAACTCAAAAAAGACCAGACTTGCTGGCCTGACAGAGACTTGAGAAACCCTGAGAGTATGGCCCCTGGACACCTTTTTAGCTCAGTAATGAAGTCACTCATGAGGTTCACGCTTCAGCCAAAGATTAGACAGGCCCGTAAAACAAAACGAGACTAAAGGAGCACACCAGCCCAGGGGCAAAGACTAGAAAGCAGGAGGTGACAGGAAATCTGGTAAAAGGGAACTCAAGGTTGAGAAGGAAGAGTGTTGACATGTCGTGGGCTTGTTAACCAATATCATAAAACAATATGTATACTAACTGTTTAATGGGACTCTAGTTTGTTCTGTAAACCTTCATCTACAGTACAATAAAAAATATATTTTTAAAAAATTCCCGGTATGAGTAGTTCTTCAACCACATGATGCTTACTCATACCTCCGTGCCTTTCCTTGTGCTGCCACATTTACTCTAATCCCCATCTTTTCCTTTCTCAACTGATATATCTTCTTATTCATTCCTTAAATCCAGTGTCAAATGTTGTGCGTTCACTCTACTTGTTATGTCTCACACTGAGTAATACTCATTTATGTACTTAACTCCCCCACTATGCTATTTTTCCCTAGAGAGAAAAGTCCATGATTTTCAGTTTGTCCTTAAATTAATATTCAGTAAAGTTTTATGAGGGACTCTGTGTATGGCTGTGAACCAGGCTTGACATGTACTTCTAATTTTGTTGCCCAGCCACCACGTGGTGTATGGTCCACAACATGTACTCATTAAATGTCTGTTGTCTATTTATAGTTCTGTCACCCTGTGCAGGACAGAGTGTATGTCTAAATCTAGGAATCCCACCTATGTTGTTGTGGTTGTTAGGTGAAATCAAGTCGGTTCTGACTCATAGTGACCCCATGAACAACAGAACGAAACACTACTTGGTCCTGTGTCATCTTTACAATCGTTGCTATGTTTGAGCCTATTGTTGCAGCCACTATGTTAATTCATCTTGTTGAGGGTCTTCCTCTTTTTCTCCAACCCTCTACTTTACTAAGCATGATGTTCTTCTCTAGTGACTAGTCCCTTCTGATAACTTGTCCAAAGTCTGTGAGATGAAGTCTCACCATCCTCACTTTTAAGGAGCATTCTGATTGTACTTGTTCTGAGACAGATTTATTTGTCCTTTTGGCAGTCCATGGTATATTCAACATTCTTTGACAAAGCTATAATTCAAAGGCATCATTTCTTCTTCATTCTTATCATTGTCCATCCCATTTATTAAAAAAATAAATAAATAAAACCTGTTGCTATCGAGTTGATTCAGACCCACAGTGACCCTATAGGACAAGTAGAACTGCCCCAAGGGGTTTCAAGGAACGGCTGGTGGATTTGAATTGTCAATCTTTTGGTTAACAGCTGTAGCTCTTAACCATTGCACTACCAGGGCTCTATCCCACTTTTAGAGAGTCATAAAAGTACACAACTGGCCAGAATCATAAACTTACTGAAAATTATGCTAAGGGTGGTTCAAAAAAAATGTTTATGTTTAGCACAGAAAATAAAAAAAAAAAAACTAAGTCTTGGAGGAGGAGGGACAGACAAGATAATCAATTTCGACTACATCACATACCTACGGAAGTAGATATATACTTTTTATATGTCAGTCCAGGAGTCATCAATAGAAGAAAGATCTAAAGATATAAATTCCAAGCCTGGTAAAGGGATTTTTTGAAAAATCTCAGTGTTAAAGAATGGAATGGACTATCTCAGGAAGTATTTAGCTCCCATGTAAGCAGCCTGAGAAACCGCCAGGGAAGACACTCTTTAATGAATTTAAGCTGTAAATGAGAACATGGTCTCCAGCAGTGGTTTTTAATATTTTTGTATTAGAGAACAAGTTTTCCAGTATTAGGATTGTTGGTAGAGTTGAAAAGTCTCAATACTTCACTATTATCAATAAATAATAGTGGAATCACCCTCAGTGAATAATGCATGTTTTAGAAGCATCCCTAACTATCACCATACTCATCTGTTGACCCTTCCTCATTGGGTCACTGTTTGACTATTTATTGCCTTCAGTGCACTCTCTTAATTACTCACAAAATATAGTTCTCGTAAGTACTGGTGGTAAAACAAATTTTTAAAAACAACTTGAAATTACATTATACATTTTGCTTCATCTGACCCCCTCAGCTCAATATTCTGTGCAACAGACATTGTTGGTGATGATATGTAACGTTGTTTGAAGCAGAAATAAAATATCCCCGTTAGTCAAAATTTGACACTGTACTTGTGTGATGTTGCTAACTTTGACAACATCTGACCTTGGACCTCCAACACATTTTTTAATTATGCAACTAATTGCCGTAGAATAAAGGTGACACAGCTTCAAAACAGCAGCCTTGTAGTTTATGTTTATATTGTCTTAGAAAATGTATTATTCAAAAATAAAAACACCCCTAGTATTACTGAAGTAGATGATGTTAGACATACGACTTAGAAGTAAATCAACAAATGCGAAACCATCTTTTGTTGGCAGGATAGTTATAATGCTTCTGGGTTAACTGGATCCATATTTTCTGGAAAATTCATATATGTTCTTTGCAGAATGGAATAGATGCTGCTACTTCTATTTTTAAGAACAAAATTGAAGATATGTAATAGTTGCCCACATTGCTCAAAATGCGTAAAAACTGATAGTGAACATTTTTACACTTCATTCTATCATTTATAAATTGGAATTTCCCTTTATCACAGGTAAAAATCTATTCAAATATGCACATGTTTTAGTAAATTATATGTTTTAAAATAAACCCACGTAGTTTCACATCTTATTACGTTCCAGTAGATACCTTAGTATTATAACCCTCAAGAAAATGGGGTTGCTCTGGAGGGTGGCAAAATGAGAGTTAGCAATTTTGGTTTTAACGTGTCCATATTTCAGACATATAGTCTGACAGACTGTGAGCATACTGTCCTTTTGTAGAAGGTGGTAAATGCTTATGACATCATCTTAGGCAAGGCCTCCAGCCCAGAAGTGCAGCACAAATTGGAGCTGCTGTTTTGCCTGTTTAGTCTTTGTCCTCTTTTTTTGAGAAAACCAAAGGATTATCAATTAGTGCCAGTTGCAAACCATAGAAATGTAGCGACTCCCCCCCCACCCCCGCCTTTGGAAGTTTTCATTAATTCAACACTTCATTGGTTGGAAATCCTTTCCCTTGGTTCCACTTACCACCTTCCCAGTTTAAATCCGGAAAATAACAACAACAACAACATCCTTGCCAGCTAGTTCACATTTGGAGAATTGAAGACAGTAAATCAGCTGGCGGGAAGGTGATAGCTTTGGCACTGATTCATTTTCTGAGCCTTCTGTTGAGGGTAGTTACTAGTAATTGGACTACCTCTAAGTGCAAAATCTGTGGGTGAGCATCCCCCTCTAATAGAAGAAAACTGGGGTTTGCTGGTTAGCCAGCAAATGCAAAATTAGGCAATTTTGCTGGGAGCTAAATATATACAGTTTAGTATGTGTGACTATTACACAGCTAAAGAAAGTTCCACATGCCAGTTTATTTGCTTATGGTGTTTTAGAAGATGGAATCCTTTAAGAGAGAGAGAGAAAAAGAGAATGTGCAGACTTTCAACTCCATTGGTTTTGATTAAGCTAACGATAGGTTGGCAAACACTGTAAAATTTGTGTACCTGATGAGACAAAACAGACTGCACAATAGGTAGAGAGACCAGTGGCTAGTTCTCAATTATCTGAAACTGTCAAGACAATGGCCTGTCAAGTTAATGGAAATTATTTTCCATAAAGCCTGCATGGTATGGCAATATTAAGCTTTGGAACAAAAAAAGAAGACTGGCCTAAAAAAAAAAAAAGTTTCTTTTTATTAAAAATAAGTATGTAAGTATGCATGGCAAGATGATGATGGAAAGAGACATGGAAAGATGATGACGACGTATTAAGTGAAAAAAAAAATAGGTAGACAATAGTATAGTCAGTATGTTCTCATTCTGGTGAAATTTAAATACATGTATCCATTATGACCTGTTCCACCAATGTTAAATTATATATATGGACATTTTTCTCTTTTGTCAAATAAGTTTTCAATTGATTAATGGAACACTTCGTCTACCCTGCTAGGAAAAAATGTAGTACTGTCTCTCTGTCCTTCTGTCAAGTGCAGAAAGACCTGGAGTCCGAACAACACACCAATGTTATTGCTCCTCAATGCCACACAGTGTTACTGTTGAAGGCTGGTCACGAAAGCCTTCATGCTAGTCTACTGCAGCTGGGATGCTTTTGCTAGGTGAAGACCCTGCCATAGTGGTGGCCCTGAGTCATCAGTGATATAACACATTTTCTGCCACAATCCATGTTTCATCATCATTCTACAAAGCACAATGATGGCGTTAGTAAGACTGGATAAGGAGGAATTTCAGCAAGACATCTCTACCAGCCTAACCACCACAGTCCTTTTCTTCTGAGCTAGCCCAAATCACTGGGTTAAACCACCCTAGATTACATGACTATGTTTCCCTAATTTCACACCCAGTGAGTAATGACTGGAGTTTTAGTCCATTTTCTCTTCTGTCTCCAATGGCCCGGCTTTTGTCTTCTTGCTTACCCATCAGTTGGTAATGGATAGCTATCAGTTGGTAATGGATAGCTAACATTGGTTTAAAGGTATCACAGAGAAGCTATAATGTTAGACTCTTCTTGCTAAATAAAAGGGTTAAATTGAACTTTCCAGTAAATCAACCAGTTGCCTCTGAGTTGATCCTGACTCATGGTGATCCCATGTGTGTCAGAGTAGAACTGTGCTCTAAATGGTTTTCAACGGCTGATCTTTCAGAAGTAGATCAGCAGGCCTTTGTTCCCAGTTGCCTCTGGGTGGAATTGAAACCCCAACCTTTCAGGTAGCAGCGGAGACTGTTAACTGTTACCACCACCACAAATAAATAAATAAGTGATTGAATGAATGAGTAAATAAACACTGCCTGGACCATCTTGGTAGTAAACATGCTAAAGTTCATCCTTCCATTTTTAAAAAGTCAGCTGACTTATGCTTGATAAATGTGAACAGAAACTTTTTTATGCTGTCATTTTAAATGTTTAGGAAATGCTTTTATTTCATATCATTTTGTCTGGCATTGCTCATATCTTTCACGCTTTGCTTATCTTTTGGAAGTGTCTGCTCAACTAGAGCTCTGCCAAGAAGATACTTTGCAAGGACATCTTCTGCTCCCAGGTATAAAAGTGAGTGAAACGCCACTATTATTTTTACCCTCCAGGAAAACCTTTCTGCGCAAATCTTGATTGCATTTCTTTTTTTATAAGACTCCCTCTCATATTTATTAACTGAAAGGTTTGGGTCAAACCAGCCACATGTACTCTCTGTAGTTTATCAGCAGAAGGATTCTTTGAAAGATTAAATTGCACAGGATTGACTTCTAGAGAAATGGAGGAAAAAAAAAGACACTTAGTGAAAATGTTAAAACTGTGACTTTCTTTGGGAATGTTGTAGAATTTTAGCAAATTAAACATGCTGTGTTTAAACCCATTTGTACTTGAGACTGGATTGTTTATAGATGCTTGAAAGAACCATCATTTGGGTGTAGAGATAAGCAAATTGAAGAAGCATAATTACCCACAACCGTGTTTTATGTTTCCTGGAATTTTAAGCAGTCAAAAAACATCAGCGAAATCAAGCATGATGAAAATATTGCATTATTAATAGTATACTTAAACGTAAACAAGGTCTTGAATGTCTTTATAAATCATTTTTCATCAACATAATCCTTCAAACGTCAATTCGCTCTATTCTAAAATGCACATTTATTATCACTGTACGTGATTTTCCGCATCTCTCATTTTTCTTCTCTATGTTTCAGCTTGGGTAAGGATATAGAATATGTAAAAGAGCTCTCTGAGAACTACGCATCTCCTCCCTTAGACAGAGTCACATTTTAGGGTTAAATCTTGAGTTGAGAATTCTCAGTCTCTTCCATTTACCTTTCTGACTTCAATTGCTTCTGATCTCAATGGCCAAGAGTGCCACGTATCATCTTCTCCCATACCAGAAACCTCGGTTTCATCTTCTGTTTCTCTCTTTTCCACCTCATGTCATGCAGAAAGTCCTTGGTTTTATCTTCTTAAAGTTTCCTCATAGTTTCTAAAGTCACAACCTCTCCACCCCCAGCATCAGCTCCTTAGTTTAGGTTCTCATCAGCCCTACTTCTTTTAGGTCATTGCAGTAGCTCCGTATGCCATGCCCTGGTTTTATCTTTCTCCTAACTGTAATTACAATATCAACAGAATAATACTCATGGTGCCCCGTGTGTGTCAGAGTAGAACTGTGCTCCATAGGATTTTCAATGGCTGGTTTTTCAGAAGTAGATTGATCACCAGGCCTTCCTTTCTTCGTAGGTGCCTCTGGGTGAACTCAAACCTCCAACTTTTCAGTTAGCAGCTGAGCAGGTTAACCATTTGCATCACTCAGGGATTTCATAATAACACTTGTTAACTGCTGTGGAGTTGACCTCTAATTCATGGCTGTCTCTTGTACAACAGCCAGGCCTTTCTTCCTAGTCTATCTTGGTCTGGAAGCTGTTCAGCATCATAGCAATAGCTGTCTTTTATTTCACATACATTATGAACCAGACCCTGTGCTGGAGACTGTACACTATTGCATTTAAACCATACAGCCTGAAACTCTGGGCACACATATTGTTATCCATCTTTTGCACATGAGAAAACTGAAGGGTAGAAAAATGAAATAATTTGCTTAGGGTTTACAGTTTTGATTTAGGGTTATGGTTTGGGTCCAGTTATTTTATATTCCCTTCCTCTGTATTGTCACTAGAATAACCTTCCTCTGTATTGTCACTAGAATAATCTTCTAAAACCACAATGCTGGACATAATCCATTACCCTACTTAACACACCTGTAGGTTTAAGTACATATTCCTCAGCATGGCATCAAGTTCTTAATTATCTGACCCTCTCCTGCATTTCTGGCCTATTTTATCTTTCAACCACTTTCCAAGTTGCTCCTCACATTTCAGATTAATCAGGAATACCAATTAATTTGTAGTTCCCAGCAGGAACCTGACTCTGGTCTTTGCCTGTGCTGGCCTCACTGTCTGGAAATATCAATAATTAACAATTGCTGTTCACCCCTCTTACCCATGAAGAAGGAGCCCTGGTGGTGCACTGTGATGCTAACCAAAAAAAGCCGGTGGTTCCAACCCACCTAGGAAGAAAGATGTGGCAGTCTGCTTCTGTAAATCCTTCCATAAAGCCTTGAAAATCCTAAGAAGCAGTTCCACTTTATCCTATAGGGTCACTGTGAGTCGGAATCGACTCAATGATGGTGGGTTTGGTTTTGGGTTTTACCCTTGAAGACTTTTCTTACTTCCAGGGATAACTGCTTCCTCCCTCCTCTGTGCCCCATCACACCTTGATTAGGCTGTGAGTTCCTTAGGGAGGGACCCATGTTTTTCTATTTTTACAGTTTTCAGCATCTAGCATAATGCATTGCTCATACTGGGACTTTTTTTTTTTTTAATTTACTACCGTTATTTTCCATAGAAAATTTGGGGTCAGTTATTCCCAAAAATACGGTGGTTGGCACAATCTGCCCTTGACTACCAACCAAAAGTTTGGAGGTTTGGACCCACCCCATAGCGCTCCAGAAGAAAGCCCTGCTGATCCACTTCTGTAAAGAAAACCCTACTGAGCAGTTCTACTCTGTAACACGGGGGGTTGCCATGAGTTGAAACTGACTCGATTGTAATGGGTTTGGCATTTTTTGGTTTTATTCCCTGAAGAGTCCTACTTTCTTTCTTCCATTTTGTAAGGGTAGGTAGAATTTCCCCAAATGATCCATCCTTTCTGAACAAGATAACTAATTAACTTAGTCAAAACATTTGGACTGGCTTCTCCAGCTTAAGAAACATGCTTTTGCTCATGAAGTAAGCTTAGTGTATGAGTTTCTTTATGGATCTGAGCCAAGGGCTAAACACTAGACTATTGACTCCTCTGCTTCAAAACCACACTTCGTGTTATTACCAAGGTTATTTTCTGGGTTACATTTGATTCCTATGTGTATCATTTCCTGCCTCTGGTCATGTTTAAAATTGAATTGCTTATGTCTCTTCCCTTGATTTCTGTTTTAAAGCTCTTACCATTTAGTTCATTTTTTTTTTAGGTCCTTATTTGAAAATTTCTGGCTGTAACACTTGCTTATAATTCCTATTTCTATCCCAGGCTTCTGCTTGCATTAATAAGGGCTGGGCAGAGTTTCAGCAGTATTTAATCTTACATTTTTAATTATTCTGCACATTTTACTGTCTTGACACATTTACTGTATTAAAAGGAAATCATTAATTCACTTAGAAATATGTGTGTGAAAACTATAGTTTTCCTTTTGATTAATTTCCATGTTCATCATTACTTTGCTTTTAATTTACTATGGATACATGAGGCTGAGGGGGTGGAACATAAGTTTTTCTCTTTGTTCAAAAAGAACTATCTTAGAGGCTGAGAGCTGTGGGGACCATGGTCTTGGGGAACATCTAGCTCAATTATCATAGGATAGTTTATAAAGAAAATGTTCTACATTCTACTTTGGTGAGTAGCCTCTGGGGTCTTAAAAGCTTGTGAGCACCATCTAAGATACTCTACTGGTCTTACCCCATCTGGAGCAAGGGAGATTGAAGAAAACCAAAGACACAAGGGAAAGGTTAGTCCAAGGAACTAATGGGCCATATCTACCACAGCCTCCACCAGACTAAGTCCAGCACAACTAAATGGTGGCCATCCACCACCGCTGACTGCTCTGACAGGGATCACAATAGAGGGTCCAGGACAGGGCTGAAGAAAAATGTAGAACAAAATTCTAACTCACACACACAAAAAAAAAAAAACACTGGACTTACTGATCTGGCAGAGACTGGAGAAACCCTGAGAGTATGGACCCCAGGCACCCTTTTAGCTCAGTAATGAAGTCACTCCTGAGGTTCACCCTTGAGCCAAAGGTTAGACAGGCCCATAAAACAAAACAAGACTAAAAGGGCACACCAGCCCAGAGGGAAGGACTAGAAGGCAGAAGAGGACAGGAAAGCTGGGAACCCTGGACTGGAACGGAGAGTGTTGACATGTCATGGGATTGGTAACCAATGTAACAAAACAATATGTGTACAAATTGTTTAATGGTAGACTTTTTGTTCTGTAAACCTTCGTCTAAAGCACAACAATAATAGTAATAATAAAGGGAGACCTTAGTTAATGATCAAAAAAAAAAAAGATATTCAAAAAAAGGAAACAAGCAAAAAAAACTGTCTTAGAAATCAAGTGGGGCTGACAATTTATTTGTGTTTGGGTTTTCAGGTAGAGGAGAACATGCCTTCTCAAAGATGTTTTCTCATCTCATCCTAAACACACCACTCCCTTCTCTACTGTCCTTGAAGAACAGAAAGGCTATTGCCATAGCCATTCTCATATCAACTCCTAAAATATGCTCTTGTCTTCTATGAATAGAAAAGAAACCTTGATTATTATTATTTTTTTTTTTAGTTTTTAGCCCCCACATTGTCAATGTATTTATTGTTTATTTATATTTATAAACCTTGATTTTTTTTTTCCTCTGGTTTAAGGTAATCATTTAAAATAAACTTTTACAATTTCAGCTTTAACTTAAAAATTTTTTAATGCAATATCTGTCTGAAGCAAGAGCCAAACTTGGACATGGAGGTCCAATATCACATTCAGCGTTAGCAGTGTGTGATAGAGTTATGGTCTTTAATCATGTTCCACATGTTCCCTTTTGCACATGTAGTTAAGTAGTTAACTGATGGAAAAGTGATAGTGGATACTAAAATTAATGAAAAGTAATCTACAGTTTTTACACACACCATATCAATGTCTATGTGGGGAAGTTACCAAAATTATAGCTGTAAAACGAGAATCAAAGTGTAAAACAGATAAAAGCTTAGAGACTGCAAACTATACCACAGACTATTTCAAGCCCTTCTGGTGAGGTTTCTACTATCTGTATTTACAGTGAAGGAAACTGAGGCCAAGTGAGGTTAAATAAATTCCTCTAGTGGATTCTTAATAAGTGGATGGAACTGGGATTCAAACCCAGGCAAGGTGGCTCTAGAGCTCAAATTATTATTCTCAACACAATCCTGCTAGTTACTAAATAAAATAAAACCTGAGCAACCTACAAAGTTTCTGCAATTCCAGATTTTATATTTAAAGTGTTATTTCTTTGTTTCTACTGTATGGAGGTAGGGGGGAGGATTATAATGTGAAGAAGGAGGCCTTTTGCAATAGACTCCACCTAGGTTTGAATTCTGGTTTTGCTCTTTACTAGAGCTGTGAGGGAGCCCTGGTGGTGCAGTGGTTAAGAGGTATGGCTACAAACCAAAAGATCAGCAGTTTGAATCCATAAGTTTCTTCTTGAAAACCTGTGGAGCAGTTCTACTCTGTCCTATATGATCACTACGAGTAGGAACTGACTTGACAGCACCTAACGACAAAAACAACAGAGCTGTAAAAAGTTACCATAGATGGTCACGCATCTGTTTGCCCATCTCTAAATTGGGCTAACTGGATTGGGTTCAAAGGATTTGGGGACAGGATTAGTAAAAGGTGATGTTTATGTAAAAATCTTAGCACGGTACTTGGGATACAATGCTGTTGCTGTTAGCTTATGTACAATAGAAAGAAATGTTGCCCTGTCCTGTGTCTTCCTCACAATCTCCAGTAGCATGCTCAAGTCTATTATTGCAGCAATTGTGCCAATTCATCTCACCAAGGGTGTCCCATGCCTTCACTGGCCCTCTATTTCATCAATAATGACGTCCTTCTCTAACGATTTATCTCTTCTGATGATGTGCCCATGTGAAGACAGTCAGAAATGTTCTATTATGATCCGCAAGATTTTCACTTACTAACTTTCAAATGCAGTCTGTTTTAGTCTGGAAGCTCCATTGAAATCTGCCCATCATAGGTGACCCTGCTGGGTTTTGAAATGCTGGTGACAGCTTCCAGCATCTTAGAAACGGACAAACCACCACAGTGTGACAAACTGACAAACTGGTGGTGGCATAATAGGCCTTCAATAAATGATTAATAACTTAAAGAATCCTTTACAAGTATCCTTAACGGAAATGGAGAATCAACACATGCTTTAGAGTTGAAAAGAAGAAAATCCATCACCTAGATCCAGAAAAAAACCTTCTTTTGTTTTATTTTACAAATTCATGGACATTTCTCCTTGGCTAGTGGTCAAAATGGTCTAGCAGTTAATCTATATCCATTTTGAGGAACTGGATTGTAATAGAATTATACTAATTTGCTCATAAATAAATCTGGAAAGTATTTTAAGATAGCAAAAACTGATAGCATTTATTAAACTTTTTTTGTGTAGTGGATGCAGATGGTATCACATACAGATCTTTACTTCTTTAAGAGTTGGCTGTTAATAACTCTTAGTAGCTTGGCTGGTAGATTCTGCATTCCCTCCCCTACACCCCTACGCAGTGGGGAGAGGTGACCATGGCCATGACTCAGGGACATGGCTTTGCCTCTAGGTGGGGCTAACTCTGGTACAATTCATTCTTAACTTTCCTCTCCCTGTCCATTGATTAAATTGTAGCTAGTCTCCCCTGCTGAGGCATTGGTGATTCAGTGGTAGAATTCCCCTTCCATGGAGGTGACCTGGGTTCGATTCTAGCCAATGCCTGTCTTGCACAGCCACCACCATCTCTATCAGTGGAGGCTTCTGTGCTGGCTGACTTGATGGTATCTAAAGCAACAAATGTAGGTCAGTCAATATTTTAGGCATTGGGTGGGTTGTGGTGAATGATCAGAGAAAGAATGCTCCATAAACTTTAGTTGTAATTAAAAATAAATCCCAGTATTTGATCAATAGTTTGAAAAAAAAAAAACTCTGCCTTATCAGATCCACCCACACGTTTACAAATTTCTATCATTTTATCCTGCCCTTAAAAATAGTACAGAAGTCAGAATGTTAAGAAATTATATCATTGTAGATCATTGTCCTTACTAAAATGACCACAATTGTCACAGTGACAATTGTTGAGTAATGAGAAGGGAAAAAGCATTAGGGAGAGCCCTCTGATGGAGAGGTTCTGAAAAATATATAATACTAAGACGTTTGGGTGACACAGGGAAGTTATATTCCACTCAGAAGTGTTGGAAATTCTTTGACAAATTGGTTTATACTTGAGAACTTGAATGAGTCCAAGATGGCCCTCATCTTCTTCTAGAAAAGGACGAATGTGAAATAAGACCTCTATTATTTCTTTAGGTCTTAACTGAGATTTCATTTTTGCAAGAGGATGTGAGTTTTCTGTAATAGCATCATACCTCGTGCTGGATCACTAGGTAGTTATGGGATAATCTAGAGCTGAAGGAGAGATTTTTATGACAAGCTTTATAATAGACTTTTAGTATTTTTCAAGAAGAAAATCCCACTGAGGCTAAAAAGTTTATACTTTTCTTTGACTATAACACATAACATAAAGATGATATTCTACTGATATTTGAGATTCATGTTTTCTGCAAGAAAATTTTAAACGTTTTGTTCTGTGCGACAGTGACACCATGGCTAGGAATGATAAGGAGGGGGAAAAATGGCATTTAGGTAATATTTACTCAAATAGGAAAGAAAATTTAAGCCTATTACCCACAAAGTAAACTAGTAATTAGTGTTCAGTGGCTTTTTCCCTTGAGCCTCCTCAGTTTTATGTGATTTTGACACTGTTTATAAGATGATTCTACTTGACTTTTTCTTCTCTTTTGATCTGAATTTAAAAACTTTTAGATGAACTATGGACCTCATTAACATAACAAAGAAAACCCTATATGCAAATGGTTACATCTACAAAATAGGGGTTAAGATTTCAGCATATATTTTGTGGGGACAAAATTCAATTCATAACACCTTCTGGGACAAGTGATTTCCTGTCAGGTTCGTGCAATCCAAGATATATGCTAGATAATAAAGACACAATGGTGAAGAAGTCAGTCCTGGCTTTCAAAGTTGTTACAAAATTTGTGACATTCTGCTGTTTACTGCAATTGTTTTCATCCATTTTACGCCTTTTCTGGAGTACCATCTCATCGCAGCCTAGGGACAACAGTTTATACATATATTCATACTTCTTACAACGTCAAGCAGACGCACACACACACAAGTATCAGATATTGCCACAAAGATGCTGCATAACAAATCTTCTCAAGCTCAGTGGCTTAAAGAGACAATTGTTGATTATTTATTATGCATCTCTGGGTTGATTTATTATTGGCTGACTTGTGGGCTCTGTTGGGTAGCTCTGTTGATCTATGCTGGGCTAGACTGGGGAAGTTTGGCAGTTCTTTTTGCATCCTTCATACTCCCAGAGGGCTAGTTTAGGTATGTTCTTATCACAGGTATAAGAGGGAATCTCAAGCCTCTACTTTTTCACATCTACCACCTTCACATTGACCAAAGCAAGTCCCATGGCTTCTTTCCAGGGTCAAGGGACTTGTACTGTAAAGGTTTTGATGTTCAATTCCATTATTGGGGGAGTGAAGAGTGGAAAGAATTAATCACAAATACTCCCAAGGAATTCCAAATATATCCATGTATCTAAAAACCTTATATATTGTTATGGATTGAATTGTGTCATCCCAAATTACGTGTTTTAATTCCTAACCTCTATGGCTGTGGTTAAAGTCTTATTTGGGAAGGGATTGTTGGAGCCCTGGTGGCACAGCGTTTAAGTGCTATGACTGCTAATCAAAAGGTGGGCAGTTCAAATCCACCAGCTGCTCCTTGGAAACCCTATGGGGAAATTCTACTGTATCCTATAGGGTCACTATACATTAGAATCAACTCAATGGCAATGGGGTTTGGTTTGGTTTTTTGGTTTGTCTTTGTCAGTTTAATGAGGCACGATTGGTGCAGGGTATGTCTTCAGTCAGCTTTTTACAAGATATAAAAAGAGCAGATTGAGCAAGCAGAGATAGGGGAAGATAGATGCCAAGCCTCATGGAGATATCCGAGGAATAAGGAAACAGAAGTTGAAGAGACAAGGACTTTCCCCAGAGTCAACAGAGGTAGAAAGCCTTTCCCTAGAGCCAGCACCGTAAATTTGGACTTCTAGCTTCCTAAACCTGTGAGAAAATAAAATTCCGTTTGTCAAAGCCATCCACTTGTGTTATTTCTGTTGTATTACCACTGGATAACTAAGACATATGTATGTTCATGGATTCTTAAAAATAACTTATATAAGCAAGAGCTTGAGTTTTTGTTATGTCGAGTATGTCGCTATGTAGAGATTCAAAGATCTTTCCAATATAAGCAATTTTTAAAGAAAAATGAAAACTAGCACATAAATATTTCATGAAAGATGGGAAAATTTTTATGGAAATGCTGTAATTCAGAGCCTTGTGGACTGACAAAATTGTATTTATACTCCCCCCAGGATGTATTAGGATTTTCTTTGATATGTGACTTCTCATTTTTCAGAGTTAATGCAGACCAAGAGACCTACTCTACTTACAGCCCTTAGTGGAATGTACTAGAGAAAATTCACATTTTATGCCCAATAACTCAATTTTCCACCTCACTTTGTGGAGTACACATCTGAAAAAAGGCAACGGTATGCCTTAAAAGACCTAAAAAATCCTTACGTAACAAAATGTCATCTGAGAGTAACTTTTCACCCCTAAAAGAAAAATAAAATTGTTTTCTTTTACATAATAACTCATTACACGTACATATATCTACTTGGATATTCATCTGTTCTTATTAATACAGGCAGAAATTTGTATTCTTATTTGACATATGAAGAAATTAAGGCTCAAATAAATGACATAGTTTATCCAAGTTTATGTAATAATAAATATGCATTTGATAGCAAATAAAAGAGAATCCAATTTAAACTGATTTAAACAATAAAAAGGATTAATTGGCGCGTAATCAAGACGTAGAATGGGATAAGCCTATGTCAATAAGAGCTTGGCTTTTCTGTAATTGCAATGGGCCTATCCTCCATATACTGGTTTTATATTTTGACCTTACAATTACAAGATGGCTGCCAGTAAAACTGAGATCATGTGTTTTCTCATTTACAACCGCTCAATAAGAACACTGAGTTTTCTGCTCACTGAGTTAACCTCAAAGTCCTGGCCATACTATGTGGTGACTTGTTGGTACCTAGATTATACAAGCCAATTCCCATGGTCATGACTTTGGAGGTTACCCTAGGTTCATGGAGTTTATTTTAGTCAAAGTCTATCCCTAGGGCTGGAGAAGAGATCGCTCACCCAAGATTGAATGAATGTTACATGAGAAAGAAAATATGGGGATTCAATAAAAAAATAAGGTGAAGAAAGGATTTAAAATTAATAAATATCAGATATAAGATTAAAATCTGGCCTTCAGAGCCCCTTCTTCAATGATCTTTTCATTCTAAAATAATGTATCTTTTATCAATTAGTATGTATTTTGTAATTGGTTCTGTTACAAATCTTCACCTCTTTATCCATTATGTGCATATAAAATAGGGCACATTTCTTTCTTTCTCTCTTTTTTTTTTTTTGTGCTGTAGATGAAGGTTTGCAGAGCAAATTAGTTTCTCATTTAAACAATACATATATTGTTTTGTGACATTGGTTGCCAACTTCGTGATATGTCAACACTCTCCCCTTCTCAACCTTGTGTTACCCATTTCCATTCAACCAGCTTTCCTGTCCCCTCCTGCCTACTTGTCCTTGCCACTGGCTGATGTGTCCATTTAGTATCATAGACATGGTTGAACTGCATGTGTTATTATCTGTTTTATTGGCCTTTCTAATCTTTGACTGAAGGGTCAACCCTGGGAGCAACTTCAGTACTGAGTTAAAAGGGTGTGTGGGGGCCATACTCTTGAGGTTTCTCTAGTCTTGTCAGACCAGCAAGCCTAATTTTTGTGTATGTGAGTTAGGATTTTGTTTTACATATTTCTCCAGCTCTGTCCAGGACCCTTTACTGTGATCTCTGTCAGAGAAGTCGACAATGGTAGCCAGGCACCCTCTAGTTATGTTGGACTCAGTCTGGTATAGGCAGTAGTTGTTGCGGTCCATTAGTCCTTTGGACTAATCTTTCCCTTGTGTTTCTGTTTTTCTTCTGTTTTCCTCACTCCAGATTGGGTGGGACCAGTGGAGTATTTTAGATGGCTGCTCATAAGATTTTAAGAAGACTAGGGCACATTTGTTATCATAACAAGGTAACAACCCAGGTAATATTTTTATTTCTTGACTCTTCATTGAAATTTCCTAAGAAATCTCAACTACAGCAAGAGATTAGCTGCTTCTAATAAAAAAAAAAAATATTTTTTTTAGAAACTGTATTTCAATATTATCATATATTCTGATATTATTGTTTAATTTTTTGCTATCATTCAGATTCATACATCATGGTGGATGGCCATTTATTTGATTGATTCATGTAGACAAACTCTTAGATCTTTAATGGCAGCTTGATTTGTGAGACATATCAATCTATACGTTACAGAGCCATTTCCCCTGAAGATTGTACCTCCATGTCAGCAAATGCACATTTTGTTGGGAATAAATCACCAAAATGTTTGTGGCTATATATGAGTTACATATGAAACATTGTTAATGGTGACCATCTTTGCAGTGGCATGGTTTTATGCTGGACAATTTAACGACAGTTTCTAGTCCAAAGCCTTTGGTCATTTTTCAGAGGCTCCATTAAACTTTCCAGGCTACTTAGAGTGCCATTTAGCAAATTGCTGCCTCAGGGCACTAGATGATGATTTTATGGTTTAAAGAGTTAATATACTTAAATTGCCTGCCTTAACTAAGATGCCTAATTACACACATCCTTACTGTTTTTACTGTACCTCAAGCCACTAAATTTCACTGTCAGTCATAGCAAAAAAACTAGGGCTCCCAGGGTAGGATAGAATGGTAATAATGCCAAATGGATTCCGGAGACCATATTGTCAAATTTCCGCATTTAAAAAAAGAGAAAACTGAGACAGGACCAAGATGGCTGACTAGGCAGAAGCTTCTGCTGATCCCCCTTGCAACAAAGACTCGAAAAAACAAGTGAATTGATTTCATATGTGACAATCTACAAACGCTGACCATCAAACACAGAACTAAGAAATTGACAGGAGTGACAGGGGAGTGAGAGAATGCGTGCTGAAGCAGCGACCAGTTCCAGAGCCTGGCGTGCCACCCCCCAGCCCTGAGCCCTTGCGGTACTTTGGTGCCAGAGCGGTGGGGCTGATTGTGGCTTCCTGAGACAAGGCAGGCACGGGACACAGCCCTAAGCCCCTGGGGCAATCTCAGCAGGGACCCAGCCAGCACACGCAGGCTACATACCGACATGGCTTACAGAGGAACAAGAGACCGTGCAGAAGCAGCAACTGGTTCCGGAGCTTGGTGCATAGAATCCTAGCCCTAATCCCTTGGGGCTGGGGTTTGGACCAAGTGCGGCAGGGCTGATAGTGGCTTCCCAAGACAAGGCAAGCACGGGACGCAGCTCTAACCCCCAGGGGCAATCACCACAGGGACCCAGCCAGCGCACACAAGCTACAAACCAACCCGAGTGACAGGGGAGTGAGAAGCCATGCAGAAACAGCCACCCAGCCCTGATCCCTTGGTGCTGGGCTTTGGAGTGGGTGCGGCGGGGCTGATGGCTTCCTGAGACTAGGCAAGCACGGGATGCAGACCTAATCCCCTGGGGAAATCTCGGCGGGGACCCAGCCAGAGCACACAGCCTACATACCCCTCTGGAATCTCAGATAAAACAGCCCTCAACAAACAAGATAAGTGATTTTGTCTATTTTACCATGCTACGCTCTCCTAGGAAACCCTGGTGGCATAGTGGTTAAATGCTGTGACTGCTAACTAAAAGGTTGGCAGTTCGAATCTGCCAGGCGCTCCTTGGAAACTCTATGTGGCAGTTCTACTCTGTCCTATATGGTTGCTATGAGTCAGAATTGACTCGATGGCAGTGGGTGGGTGGACTCTCCTATCTACCGGATCCCTCCCCTCCCTGCCCCAGCTGGGTTTATTAACATTTGAATTCCCTGGGCCAGAGAGAGAAGTGCTCTGAGTGTTTGTTTTTTTTTTTCCTCTAACCCATTCTCCTGGCCTGGGAAAAACAGCAATTAACACTCATGGGAAAGATCCTTTCCTGACTTCCCTAAACTGGAATAACAGTACAGGAGCAGCTCCATCCGGGCATAAGAGATCCAGTCTTTGGCTTTCACCCCTACATGGAACCAGGTGGGTATTATAATGCAAAGGCAATTGTGTTAGAGATCTGACTGTAATTGTTTCAGCTGAGCAGTGGAGAGGCAGGTTTTGGAGATCTGATAATGCTTTACCTATGAAACAGAGCCCTCACTGATCCATAGCGGGAAACTGAGGGATGGGGCTCCATCCACACCAGCTAGCCACCTACTAAAGGGGTCTGAAGATAGTGATGCCTATCAATCTTTAAGGGACAAGGATTGGGTGCCTAAGGTACAGCTGCAGAGCCCACCCACCTGAGCGCTCTAGAGAACAGAGATGCTCCTTCCTCACCGGCACTTGGGGGAAGGCTGTCAGCACCCTGCCCTCCTCGGAGTGTGACCCCCTGCCGCTACTAGAAACTGGTGCATACAACCATCACCACTACTCCTCTAAGTTAGTAAATGAGAGCCTAGACCACACCCTAGGTGAACCACTATCAGGACACCTGAGCTGATTCTATTCAAGAATAGTGAATGGACTCATAGGCTCATATACCTGGTAACAGCTCAGACTAGCTGGTAACATGACATAAGTGATTCAAAGGCTACAACAATCAAGTTAGCACACTCCAGTAGCCCATCTGGGTGTATTGAAACAAAACAAAACAAGAGGATAAGACCAGTGAACAAATATAAAATAAATCATTACAATAACTTATAGATGGCTTGGAGACAGCAGTTGATATAAAATCACATAAAAAAGCAGACCATGATTGCTTCTACAAACCCCCAAATCAGAGAATCAAAACCTTTCCCAGATAAAGATATATTCCTGGAACTGCCAGATGTAGAATATAAAAACTAATATACAGAATGCTTCAAGACATCAGGGATGACCTCAGAAATGAAATAAGGCAATCTACAGAAAAAGCTAAGGAACACACAGATAAAGCAGTTGAAGAAATCAAAAAGATTATTCAAGAACATAGTGAAAAACTTAATAAGCTGCAAGAATCCATAGAGAGATAGCATTCAGAAATTCAAAAGATTAACAATAAAATTACAGAATTAGACAACTCAATAGGAAGTCAGATGAACAGAATCGAGGAATTGGAATGTAGAATTGGGGAGATGGAGGATAAGCCAAATCACACCCATATATTTGAAGAAAAATCAGATAAAAGAATTAAAAAAATGAAGAAACCTATGAATCATGTGGGACTCTGTCAAGAAGAATAACTTGGGTGTGATTGGAATTCCAGAACAGGGAGGGATAACAGAAAATACAGAGAGAGTAGTTGAAGATCTGTTGGCAGAAAACTTCCCTGGCATCGTAAAAGATGAAAGAATATCTACCCAAGATCCTCATCAAACCCCATACAAAATAGATCCCATAAGAAAACCACAAAGGCATGTTACCATCAAACTTGTCAAAACCAAAGATAAAGAGAAAATTTTAAAAGCAGCCAGGGATAAATGAAAAGTCACCTACAAAGGAGAATCAATAACAATAAGTTCAGACTACTCAGCAGAAACCATGCGGGCAAGGCAATGGGATGACGTATATAGAATACTAAAGGAGAAAAACTGCCAGCCAAGAATCACATATCCAGCAAAACTCTCTCTCAAATATGAAGGTGAAATTAAGTCATTTACAGATAAACATAAGCTTGGAGAATTTGCATAAACCAAACCAAAGCTACAAGAATTACTAAAGGAAATTCTTTGGTCAGAAAATCAATAATATCAGATACCAGCACAACACAAGGACACAGAACAGAACATCCTGGTATAAACTCAGATAGGGAAATCACAAAAACAAAATAAGATTAATTAAAAAAAAACTCTCAAAACAGGGAATCATTGATGTCATTATGTAAAAGATTACAATAATCAATAAAGAGTGACTAATTTTTAAATGCAGGAGGCATAGGTCTTCCATATGGAGAGGAAATTACGGCAATATACGGAGATATAAGGTAACCACAAAGAGGTCTAACAATTCCATACTTCAAAATAAAAACCAAGATAAACATAACGACTCAGCAAAGATAAATTCAACTACAATGAAAATGAGGAACATGCAATTTACAAAGAAAAACTTCTCAGCACAAAAAAGTAAGTGGAAAAATGAAATTGTCAACAACACACAAAAAAAGGCATCAAAATGACAGCACTAAGCTCATACTTATCTATAATTACGCTGAATGTAAATGGACTAAATGCACCAATAAAGAGACAGAGAGTTGCAGATTGGTTAAAGAAAATAATCTAGCTATATGCTGCCTAAAAAAGACACACTTTAGAATTAGAGACACAAGCAAACTAAAACTCAAAGGATGGAAAAAAAATATTTATCAAGCAAACAACAATCAAAAAAGAGCAGGAGTGGCAATATTAATTTCTGACAAAATAGACTTTAAAGTTAAATCCACCACAAAAAATAAAAGACATTATATAATAATCAAAGGGACAATTTACCAGGAAGATATAACCATATTAAGTATTTATGCACCCAATGACAGGGCTGCAAGATACGTAAAACAAATTCTAACAGCACTGAAAAGTGAAATAGACACCTCCACTATTACAGTAGGAGACTTCAACACACCAGTTTCGGTGAAGGACAGTACATCCAGTAAGAAGCTCAATAAAGACACGGAAGATCTAATTGTGACAATCAACCAACTTGACCTCATAGACTTATACAGAACACTTTGCACAATAGCTGCAAAGTATACTGTATTTTCTAGTGCACATGGAACATTCTCTACAATAGTCCACATATTAGGTCATAAAGCAACCCTGTGCAGAATCCAAAACATTGAAATATTACAAAGCATCTTCTCAGACCATAAGGCCATAAAAGTAGAAATCAATAACAGAAAAGGCAGGGAAAAGAAATCAAACACTGGGAAACTGAACAATACCCTGTTCAAAAAAGACTGGGTCACAGAAGACATTAAGGATGGAATAAAGAAATTCATAGAATCCAATGAGAATGAAAACACTTCCTATCAGAACCTTTGGGACACAGCAAAAGCAGTGCTCAGAGGTCAATTTATATCAATAAATGCACACATACAAAAAGAAGAAAGGGCCAAAATCAAAGAACTGTCCCTAAAACTTGAACAAATAGAGAGCAACAAAAGAAACCCTCAGGCATCAGAAGAAAACAAATAATAAAAATGACAGCAGAATTAAATGAATTAGAGAAGTGAAACTTGAAAGAGTTAACAAGACCAAAAGCTGGTTCTTTGAAAAAATTAACAAAATTGATAAATCATTGGCCAGACTGACTAAAGAAATACAGGAAAAGAAACAAATAACCCGAATAAGAAATGAGATGGGCCATATCACAACAGACCCAACTGAAATTAAAAGAATCATATTAGATTACTATGAAAAAATGTATTCTAACAAATTTGAAAACCTAGAAGAGATGGATGAATTCCTAGAAACAAAACACATTACCTACCTAAACTAACACAAACAGAAGTAGAACAACTAAATAGAACCATAACAAAAAAAGAGATTGAAAAGGTAATCAAAAAACTCCCAACAAAAAAAAGCCACTTCACTGGACCACTGGACCACTTCACTGTAGAGTCCTACCAAACTTTCAGAGAAGTGTTAACACCACTACTGCTAAAGGTATTTCAGAGCATAGAAAAGGACAGAATACTACCAAACTCATTCTATGAAGCGAGCATATCCCTGATACCACAACCAGCTAAAGACACCACAAAAAAGAACATTTACAGACCTATATCCCTCATGAACACAGATGCAAAAATCCTCAACAAAATTCTAGCCAATAGAATTCAACAATATATAAAAAAATAATTCACTTTGACTAAGTGGGATTTATACCAGGTATGCAGGGATGGAAACCCTGGGATTTAATGGGCATGGGCATGCAGGGATGGTTCAATATTAGAAAAACAATTAATGTAATCCACCATATAAATAAAACAAAAGACAAGTACCACATGATTTTATCAATTGATGCACAAAAGGCATTTGACAAAGTCCAACACCGATTCATGATAAAAACTCTCAGCAAAATAGGAATAGAAGAAAAATTCCTCAACATAATAAAGGGAATTTATAAAAAGCCAACAGCCAACATCATCCTAATGGAGAGATTCCAAAAGCATTCCCCTTGAGAACGGGAAGTAGACAAGGATGCCCCTTATCACCACTCTTATTCAACATTGTGCTGGAGGTCCTAGCCAGAGCAATTAGGCTAGAAAAAGAAATAAGGGGCATCCAGATTGGTAAGGAAGAAGTAAAAGCATCTTTATTTGCAGATGACATGATCTTATACACAGAAAACCCTAAAGAATCCTCAAAAAAACTACTGAAACTAATAGAAGAGTTCACAGAGTATCAGGTTACAAGATAAACATAAAAAAATCAGTTGGATTCCTCTACACCAACAAAAAGAACATGGCAGAGGAAATCGCCAAATCAATACCATTCACAGTAGCCCCCAAGAAGATAAAATACTTAGGAATAAATCTAACCAGAGATGTAAAAGACCTATACAAAGAAAACTACAAGGCACTACTGCAAGATACCAAAAAAGACCTTCATAAGTGGAAAAACATACCTTGTTCATGGATAGGAAGACTTAACATTGTAAAAATGTCTATTCTACGAAGAGCCATCTATATGTACAATGCAATTCCAATCCAAATTCTAAAGACCTTTTTTAATGAGCTGAGGAAACAAATCACCAACTTCATATGGAAGGGAAAGAGGCCACGGATAAGTAAAGCCTTATCGAAAAGAGGAATGAAGTGGGAGGCCTCACTCTACCAGATTTTACAACCTATTATACAGCCAGTAGTCAAAACAGCCTGGTACCGGTACAACAACAGACACATAGACCAATGGAACAGAATTGAGAATCCAGATATAAATTCATCCACATATGAGCAGCTGACATTTGACAAAGGCCCAGTGTCAGTTAGTTGGAGAAAAGATAGTCTTTTTAACAAATGGTGCTGGCATAACTGGATATCCATCTGCAAAAAAATGAAATAGGACCCATACCTCATACCATGCAAAAAACTAACTCAAAATGGATCAAAGACCTAAACATAAAGTCTAAAATGATAAAGATCATGTAAGAAAAAAATAGGGACAATATTAGGAGCCCTAATACATGGCATAAACAGAATACAAAACATTACTAAAAATGATGAAGAGAAACCAGATAACTGGGAGCTCCTAAAAATCAAACACCTATGCTCATTCAAAGACTTCACCAAAAGAATAAAAAGACTATCTACAGACTGGGGAAAAGTTTTCAGCTATGACATTTCCAACCAGTGCCTGATCTCTAAAATCCACATGATTCTGCTAAAACTCAACCACAAAAAGACAAATAGCCCAATTAAAAAATGGGCAAAGGATATGAACAGGCACTTCACTAAAGGAGACATTCAGGCAGCTAACAGATGCATGAGGAAATGTTCACGATCATTAGCCATTAGAAAAAAAGCAAATCAAAACTACAATGAGATTCCATCTCCCTCCAATGAGGCTGGCATTAATCCAAAAAACACAAAATAATAAATATTGGAGAGGTTGTGGGGAGACTGGAACACTTATACACTCCTGGTGGAATGTAAAATGGTACAACCACTTTGGAAATTGATTTGGCACTTTTTTAAAAAGCTAGAAATAGAACTACCATATGATCCAGCAATCCCACTCCTTGGAATATATCCTAGAGAAATAAGAGCCTTTACAGGAACAGATATATGCACACCCATGTTCATTGCAGCACTGTTTACAATAGCAAAAAGATGGAAGCAACCAAGGTGCCCATCAATGGATGAATGGATAAATAAACTATGGTATATTCACTTTTTTTTTTATATTCACACAATGGAATACTACACATTGATATAGAACAGTGTTGAATCCATGAAAGATTTCATAACATGGAGAAATCTGGAAGGCATTATGCTGAATGAAATCAGTCACTTGCAAAAGACAAATATTATATAAGGCCCCTGTATTATAAGAACTGGAGAAACAATTTAACCATATAAGAAAATACTCTTTGATGGTTATGAGAGGGGGCAGGGCATGAGGGAGGGAGAGGAGTATTCACTAATTAGATGGTAGATAAGTTTCATTTTAGGTGAAGGGAAAGACAATACACAATACAGGAGAGGTCAACACAAAAGGACTAAACCAAAAACAAAGAAGTTTCCTTAATAAACTGAACACTTCAAAGGCCAGCATAGCAAGGGTGGAGGATTGAGGACCATGGTTTCTGTGGACATCTAAGTCAATTGGCATAATAAAATCCATTAAGAAAACATTCCGCATCCCACTTTGGAGAGTGGCATCTGGGGTCTTAAATGCTAGCAAGTGGCCATCTAAGATCCATCAATTGGTCTCAACCCACCTGGAACAAGGAAGAATGAAGAACATGAAAGACACAAAATAATTATGAGCCTAAGAGACAAAAAGAACCACATAAACCAGAGACTACATCAGCCTGAGTCCAGAAGAGCTAGATGGTACCCAGCCACAACTGATGACTGCCCTGACAGGGAACTCAACAGAGAAACCCTGAGGGAGCAGGACAGCAGTGGGATGCAGACCTCACATTCTCATAAAAAGACCAGACTTAATGGTCAGACTGGGACTGGAGGGACCCTGGAGGCCATGGACCCCAGACCTTCTGTTACCCCAAGGCAGAAACCATTCCCAAAGCCAACTCTTCAGACAGGGATTGGACTGGAATAAAAAAAGATGGAAAATGAGACTGGTGAAGAACAAGCTTCTTGGATCAAGTGGTCACAGGAGACTATGTTGGCATCTCCTGTCCAGAGGGGAGATGAGAGGGCAGGGGGGGCCAGAAGCTACCTGAATTGACAGGAGGAGAGAGAGTGGAGGGAAATACCGTGTTATCTCATCAGAGGGAGAGCAATTACGAGTATATAGCAAGGTATATGTAAATTTTTTTATGAGAGGCTGACCTGATTTGTGAACTTTCACTTAAAGCACAATAAAAATTAATTAAAAATAAATAAATAAATAAAAGCAAAGTAATAAAGAAAAAAAAAAAGAGAGAGAGAGAAAATTGAGCCTCAGGACTACTCTAGTATTTTGGAAAGTTATAGTTCTCCAAATTCCAAAAGCATGCGTGATTTGACAGTAATTATGTTTTCTTTCTTTTGGCAAAAGAATAAAATGTTCCTGAACTAAGTTTGAGGATGGAAGAATGATGAATCATGGGTCAAGGAAAAAGCTGTCTAAAATTGATCGTTGTTGTGAAAGCGTAGCAGCATTTCGCACATCTCTATGTATCTTTTTAAAAATCTTATTTCATTTCCCATGAAAATATGTGGCTATTGCATGAGTTATAGTTCTCAAAGCAAAAAAGATCCAAATGTCTTTTTTAAAAAATCCACAAAGAGGTGACTGTGTTGGGAGGTAATTGGGCTGATTGAGTTTGGGTTTAATATAACTCCTTGCCCCCGAGCATCATCTCCTGCTGTCTTGAGACACTGTCCTTTTCACAGATTTGACATTTCCCTTTGACCTTAACTTCTTAATGTTCCTTCATTTTCTAAATGCTTCTTTTTTCCTGCTTTAAAAAATGGAGTCTTTTAAATAAGGACACCTGTCATGCTGTCAGTTCATAGTAAAATCAGCACTGCAACCCAGACATCACACTTCTTTATCTAGTTACAGTCATTTTACAGAATAAGACTTAAAAAAAAAGCCAGTGTTGTTCCCTTGAGTCTCAAAATTCACATTTTTCAGCTTCTCCCATGCTACAGGCTCCTTTTCTCTTAGCCAATCCTGTCTCTCTTCTCACTAAAAATAGACAAAAATAAACAAATTCTTTCTTCTGAGTACCTATTCAGTCCTTCATTTCCAACATTCTTTAAAAATCAGTCAGTGCTGTCTTAATTACCAATTCATTTCTACCTTGAGGAATCCACTAAAAGTAGCCTCATTGGGTCACTAATGGTCTTTTATTTCCCAAACAAAATGGATACTTTCCTATCCTTAAGTTATTTCATATTTCTACAGCAATTGACTCTTTTTTTAAAAGCTGTTTCTCCCTTTTCGAAAGAATATGTTCCCTTGGTTCCTCTCCTACCTCTTTGACTCATCTTCTTTACCTTGACTTCTCCTGCGTATACCCTTTAGGTGCCCACCACATACACAGGGTTCAATTCTTTTTTTTTTTTTTTTTAATTGTGCTTTAAGTGAAAGTTTACAGTTCAAGTTAGTTTCTCATATACAAAAATTTATACACATGATGTTATACGACCCTAGTTGCTCTTCCTATAATGCGAAAGAACTCCTTCTTTCCACCCTGGATTTTCCATATCCATTCAACCAGCTCCTGTCCCTTTCTGCCTTCTCTTCTCGCCTGCAGACAAGAGCTGTCCACTCAGTATGATGTGTCTACTTTAGTTAAGAAACACACTCTTCAAAGGTGTCATTTCATGTCTTATAGCCCAGTCTAATCTTGGTCTGAAGAGTTGGCTTCAGGAATGGTTTTAGCTTTGGGCTAACAGAGAGTCCAGGAGCCATGTCTTCTGGGTTCCTCCAGTCTCAGTCAAACCATCAAGTCTGACCTTTTTACTAGGATTTGAGTTCTGCACCCTACTTTTCTCCTGTTCTGTCAGGGACTTTCTGTTGTGTTCCCTGTCATGGCAGTCACTGGTGGTAGCTGGGCACCATCTAGTTCTTCTGGTCTCAGGCTGATGGAGTCTTTGGTTTATGTGGCCATTTCTGCCTCTTGGGCTCATATTTTTGTTTTAATGCTGTCATCTTTTATATATTGATGTCTCTGCTTCCCTATTTTCAGTGTTTTAACTTTGATTTATTTTTGTGACTTTGCTCTCTGGTTTGATATCTGGCTGCCCTCTCCTGTGTTCTAGTCTTGGGTTGTTATCTGATGTTATTGATTTTCTAACCAAAGAAGTCCCTTTAGTATCCCTTGTAATTTTGGTTTGGTTTTTGCAAATGCCCAAAACTTCAGGTTATTTGGAAATGCCCTAATTTTGCCATCATGTTTGAGAGACAGTTTTGCTGGATATATCTCTTGGCTGGCAATTTTTTCCCTCAAGGCTTTATGTATGTCATCCCATTGCTTTCTTGCCTGCATGGTTTCTGTTGAGTACTCCAAACTTAGTCTTATTGACTCTCCTTTGTAGATGACTTTTCATTTATCCCTAGCTGCTCTTAAAATTCACTCGTTATCCTTGGTTTTGGCAAACTTGATTATGTCTTGACTTTCTTTTGGGATCTACCTTATGTGGAGTTCAGTGAGCATCTTGGATAGGTATCCTCTCAAGCAAGTTTTCTGCCAACAAATCTTCAACAATTCACTCTGTATTTTCTGTTATCCTCCCCCCGCCCCCCATCCCGGTTCTGGTACTCCAATTACTCATAGGTTATTCCTCCCCATCGAGTCCCACATAATTCTTGGGGTTTCTTCATTTTTTTTTTTTAATTCTTTTATCTGACTTTTCCTCAAATAAATTGGTATCAAGTGTTTTATCTTCAGTGTCACTAATTCTGACTTCCATTGCCTCAATTGTCTTCTTATGACTTTCTATTGAGTTGTGTAATTCTGAATTTTTACTGTTAATCTTCTGGCTTTCTGTTTGCCGTCTCTGTGTGGATTCTTGCAGCTTGTTAAATTTGTCATTATGCTCTTCTATAATCTTCTTACGTTCCTCTTTTTCTTTGTCTGTGTGTTCCCTGGCTTGTTCTGCATTTTGCCTCATTTCTTGGAGAGTTCTGTGTATATACATGTGTGTATATATATATATATATATATACACAAAAAACAACAAAAAAAGCAAACCCACTGCCATCGAGTCGATTCCAACTCATAGAGACCCTATAGGACAGAGTAGAACTGCCCCATAGAGTTTCCAAGGAGCCCCTGGCGGATTTGAACTGCCGACCCTTTGGTTAGCAGCTGTAGCACTTAAGCACTAGGCCACCAGGGTTTCCATATATATATATATATATATATAATCTCTTTTTTATTTTTTTAAATTGTACTTTAGATGAAGGTTTACAGAACAAACTAGTTTCTCATCAAACAGTACACATATTTTTCTATGACGCTGGATAACAACCCCTTGACATGTCAACACTCTCCGTTCTCAACCCTGGGTTCTCTCTTACCAGCTTTGCTGTTCCCTCTGGCCTTCCAGTCCCTGCCCCAGGGCTGGTGCACCCCTTTAGTCTTGTTTTGTTCCATGGGTCTGTTCAATCTTTGAATGAAAAGTGAACCTCAGGAGTGATCTCATTACTGAACTAAAAAGGTTTCCAGGGGGCCATAATCTCAGGGTTTCTCTACTCTCTGCCAGACCGGTAAGTCTGGTCCTCTTCTTCTTCTTCTTCTTCTTTTCTTTTTTTGTGAGTTAGAATTTTGTTCTACATTTTTCTCCAGCTCTGTCCAAGACCTTGTATTGTGATCCCTGTCAGAGAAGTCAATGGTGGTAGCTGGGCACCATCTAGTTGTTCTGGACTCAGTCTGGTGGAGGTTGTGGTGGATGTGGTCTGTTAGTCCTTTGGACTAATTTTTCCCTTGTGTCTCTAGTTTTCTTCATTCTTCCTTGCTCCCAAGGGGGTGAGATCCATGGAGTATCCTAGATGGCCGCTCACAGGCTTTTAAGACCACAGATGCCACTCACCAAAGTAGAAAGTAGAACATTTTCTTTATAAACTATGCTATGCCAATTGAGCTAGATGTTCCCATGACCATGGTCCCCACAGCCCTCAGCCCAGCAATTCGGTCCCTCAGGGAGTTTGGGTGTGTCTGTGGAGCTACCATGACCTTGCCTTGTACAGGTTTTGCTGGCTTCCCAAGTGCTTCGTACTGTCTTACACTTCACCAAAATTACCACTTATCTATTGTCTAATAAGTGGTTTTCTATCCCCCCACCCCGTACCCATCAAAGATTGTCTCTTTTTGTATGTAAACTTTTTCATGAGTTTTTACAGTAATGGTCTCATACAATAGTTATCCTTTTGTGATTGACTAGTTTCACTCAACATAATGCCCTTCAGATTCATCCATGTTATGAGATGCTTCACAGATTCATCATTGTTTTTTATCGTTGTACTTACCCCAGTTTATTTATCCATTCATCTGTTGATGGGCTTCTAGATTGTTTCCACCTTTTTGCTATTGTGAACAATGCTGCAATGAACATGAGTGTGCATACGTTTATTTCTCTAGCATATGTTCCTAGGAGTGGGATTGCTGGATCTTATGGTATTCCTATTTCTAGCTTCCCAAGGAAGAGCCATATCATTTTCCAAAATGGTTGTTTCATTTTGCATTCCCACCAGCAGTGCCTAAGAGTTCTAGTCTCCCCACAGCCTCTCCAATATTTGTCATTTCCTATTTTATTGATTTGTGCCAGTAATGCCGGGGTGAGGTGGTATCTCACTGTGGTCTTGATTTGCATTTCTCTAATGGCTAGAGATCGTGAGCATTTCCTCATGTGTCTGTTGGTCACTTGAATGTCTTCTTTGGTGAAGTGTCTGTACATTGCCTTTGTCCATTTTTTTTAATTGCATTTTTGTCTTTTTGTTGTATTTTCTTGTAGATTTTGGAGATTAAACCTTTGTCTGATTTGTAATAGCCAATTTTTTTTTTTCCCAGACTGTAGGTTCTCTTTTTACTCTTTTGGTGAAGTCTTTTGATTGGCATAAGTGTTTAATTTTTAGCAGATCCTGGTTATCTAACTTATCCTCTGCAGCTTGAGTGTCGTTGGTTGTGGTTTGTATCCTATTAAGGCCATGTATTAGGGCCTCTAGCATTGATCCTATTTTTTCTTCTATGAACTTCATACTTTTTGGCTTTACATTTAGGTCTTTGATCCATTTTGAGTTAGTTTTGTATATGGAGTGAGGTATGGGTCCTGTTTCATTTTTTTGCAGATGGACATCCAGTTTTGCCAGCACCATTTGTTAAAAAGACTGTGTTTTCCTCATCTGATGGACTTTGGGCCCTTGTCAAAGATCAGGTGACTACAGGTAAAAGGATTTACATTTGGGTTCTCAATTCTGTTCCATTGGTCAAGGTATCTGTCATTGTACCAGTACCAGGCTGTTTTGACTACCATAGCTGTATAGTAGGTTCTGAAGTCAGGTAGTGCAAGTCCTCTTGCTTTATTCTTCTTCTTCAATAGTGCTTTACTTATCCGGGGTTTCTTCCCTTTGCATATAAAGTTAATGATAATTTTTTCCAACTCTTTAAAGAATGTTTTTGGTATTTGGATTGGAATTGCGTTGTATTTGTAAATCGCTTTGGGTAGAATTGACATTTTCACAATGTTGAGTCTAGCTATCCACAGGCATGGTATGTTTTTCCATTTATGTAGATCTTTTTTGGTTTCTTGCAGTAGTGTTTTGTGGTTTTCTTTGCATAGGTCTTTTACATCCCTAGTTAGATTTATTCCCAAGGATTTTATTTTTTTAGGGGCTATAATAAATGGTATTGTTTTCTTGATTTCCTTTTCATCATTCTCTTTCTTCGTGTATAGGAATCCAACTGACTTTTGTATGTTTGTCCTGTATCCTGCTAGTCTGCTGAATGTTTATATTAGCTCCAGTAGTTTTCTCATGGAGTCTTTTGGGTTTTCTGTATATAGTATCATATCATCTGCAAATAGGGACAGTTTAACTTCTTCATTACCAATTTGGATGCCCTTTATTTCTGTTTCTTGCCTTGTTGCTGTAGCTAGGGTTTCCAACACAATGTTAAATAGGAGTGGTGATGAAGGGAATCCTTGTCTTGTTCGTGTTCTCAGTGAAAATGTTTTCAGCCTCTCTCCATTAAGAATGATGCTGGCCATTGGTTTTGCATAGATGCCCTTTATTATGTCGGGACATTTCCCTTGTATACCTGTTTTATTGAGAGTGTTTATCAGGAATGGTTGTTGGACTTTGTTGAATGCCTTTTCTGCATTGATTGAGATGATCTTGTGACTCTTTTCTTTCCTTTTATTTATGTGGTTGATTACTTCAATTGATTTTCTAATGCTGAACCATCCTTGCATACGTGGTACAAATCCTACTTGGTCATGGTGTAAGAGTTTTGTATATTCATCATTTGCATTCTACCTCTGGTAGTTCCAGGAAGTTATTTTCCTCTGGAAGATTTCTTGATTCTTTGTTTTGGGAGTTTGCTGAATCCATCATGGTATGCCTCTTTATGTGATTTGATGTTGGCTGTTTTCTCTGAGCCATCAAAAAGTTATTATATTTGTTTATTTTACATTTGCTTACTGTGTCCTAGCTTCTTGTTTTGTTTTGATAAGCCCAAATAGGGTGTTCATGTGAGCTAGTTTAATCACTGGCACCTTTGAAACTCCAATGTTCTGTCACCAGCTGGTTAGATCTGTTACCAGGTATGGGAGCCTGGGATTCCGTTTACTTTTCTTGTATGGGCCCAACTCAGGTGTCCAGGTAGTCAGTCACCAAGTGTGTGGTGTAGGCCCTCAAATACAGTCCTAGATGGGCAGGGGTGATTGGGGTAGGCACAGGTACCTGGCTGCAGTAGGGGGTCATGCACTGAGCAAGACTGGGGTCTGACAGCTGCCCCTGAGTATTTGTGAGGAAAGCAAGCCCCTGTTCCCTAGAGAGCATAGGTGGGTGGGTTTTGCAGCTGGACTATGGGCTCCCAATGCTGTTGGCTGTAAGAACTGGGAGGCACCATTTATTCTTAGACTCCTGTTGCTGGCCACTCAGTGGAGTGGGTGGAGCCACTAGCCCTCAGGCCCCTGATATGAGTAGGTGAGGAACCTACTTAATTGGTAGGGTGGTATCAAATGTCACAAACCTGCCACTGCACCATGGAGCTGATATAGTTGAAGTTAGGCTTCAGGCATATAGTCTGTTGTACTGTGCTAATGAGGGACTACGCTGTTGAAATGGGTCCACGCAGATCTATGCAGGGGTGAAAGGCATTCAAAGTCTATGGACCGTTTATGCCTCTGCCTAGGAAAAGGACCTGTGCCTTCCCTGAGTTCCCAGCTTAGGGGAGTTGGCAAATTATTCTTTCCTATTTATTAATTTGTTCCCTTTCCAAGGCTGGGAGAATGGCTCAGGATACATGACGCGTCCAAATTCCAGCCCTGGGGTCATAGCAATCTCTGAAGCTGGCCCCAGGACCCAGTGCAGAGTGGGGAGGGGGCAGGTAAATGGGAGACAGGCTTTTCTCAAAGCAGTGTTTTTTGATCTGCATGGTAGTTTAGATTCAAGTACTTATCTTTCGCTGACTGAGCGCTGCTTTTCACTGGTTCTGGAGGCTTAGGTAGACTCTCCGCCACTTGGTCTCTCCCAATGTGGAAAACGTGTCCTGAGCACCACTGCTTGCCTCACTGCTTTTGCCAGCCAATCTCGCCTTCAGGGTGCCAGTTTCCACAAGGTCAGGTCTGGCAACTCCTCACTGTTTCTGAACTACCTTTCCTTCCCTCTGACACTCAGTCTGATTCCTCAACTTTGCCTTTGATGTTCAGGACTCCTAGATTGTCATATATAATTGATTCACTTGTTTTTTCTGGTCTCTGTTGTAAGAGGGACCACAGGAAGCATCTGACTACTCTGCCATCTTCCACAGTTCAATTCTTTGTATGCTAAACCTTCTTTCTGGCTTCAATGCCACCTACACATCTATGAGTCCCACATCTATTTGTCTGTACCAGTGGTTCTCAACCAGAGGCTATTTTGCTCCCCAGGACACATTTGTCAATGTCTAGAGATACTTTTGGTTGTTACAAACGGGTATGGGGTGCTACTGGAATCTAGTGTGTAGAGACCAAGGGTGCTCTAAGCATCCTACAGTGCACAAAGCATCTCCTCACAACACAGTGTTATCTATCCAGGATGTCAACAGTGCCAAGGTTGAGGAAACCTAGTCTAGGCCCCATCTTTCCTCAATTTCTATCTGATATTCAACTTTTAGTTGATGTCCCTAAAACAAAGAAGAAGATGTTCAGACTTAACATGGCTATAAATAAGTTCAACACCATTTTCATCCAAAATGTGTGTCCATATTGCCTGGCTTTGGATAATGAATTTTCCTTGTTAAGCCTTTCCAATATTTGACTCATTAAACTGCTAAAAATTATTTCTTACATAACTGTAACTGTAACATATATTGATTTCTTATATTCCTGATGGTCAATATAACCTTCATTTTAAGTGATTTCATAAACTTTTAGTCACTATTTCTCATTTGGAAATGTAGACGTGCTTGCGAGATGGAGATCACATACACATATGCTCATATGTGTGAATAGATCCCCAAAAATTCAGGGAAAATATTGTCTTCTCTGTCACTTTAATTTGAATATGTCATTTAAGCATATCACAATTTTCAGTAATCAGGCTAGCCTCTACAATGCTTCTGCAAAGGAACAATTTTGAAAAAATTTTAATGAAGTCCAAACAGTGGACCGTTTGCCTGGGGAATATCTATCTGCTTTATAACAACAAAATAAGCCTCCTAAATTCAAACTGCCAGTGTACTGAGAGTTCTGGCAATATTCATTGAAGTCTTAGACTTAACTACACCTTTATAATATTCCATAAAACAGTGATTCTCAATTCTTTTACAATTAGAATCACCTGGGAATATTTTTAAACTACCCATCTCAATCCCTCCTCATGTACATTCTGGTTTCACTGGTCTGGAGTGGGGCCCAGGTACTGGCATTTTTTAATATCTCCCATGGTGATTCTAATGAACAGGCAGTGTCGAGAACCACATCATTAGAACAATATTTCTCAAAGTGTCCTTGGCCATACCTTAGCCCGATGGCATACTTTGTGGCAATCTTCATTTTCTAAAAAGCACAAGGTAATTTATGTGAGCTCAGGGTAGAGAAATACTCCTTTGCCAAAGTCCAGGCCAATCACAAAATAATTATTTCACTACTTGGCTAGTCCCTCTTGCATCCACCGAGGAACTGCCATTTCCCCCCTATCAATAAGGTAGAAATGTTGGCAGAAGGGTGGCAGCAATATAACAAATTTTAGAATGTTCAGGCCACTCACTAGTTTGGAGACTGGGCCTTTGCTTTGAATGTGTTCCTGGGACCATATTGAGTCTTTTGACATTATTTTTGGCGTTACCCACACTAAAACACTGTGATTACTAATAATAATACTTGTGTTTTAAATCAGTAACTAGGTGTCTGGAGTCAACTCCAACTCATGGCAACTCCATAGGTGTAAGAGTAGAACTCTGCTCTAAAGGATTTTCGATGTGCGCCATAGATTTTGCTAAAGTAGATAGCCAGGCCTTTCTTCCAAGGTAAGTCTGGGTGGATTTAAATCTCCAACCTTGTTTAGCAGTTCAGCATGTTAACAGTTTGCATCACCCAGGGATTCCAAATTCCTACCAGATATAGATAAAGTGAAGGAGCCCTGGTGACGCAGTGGTTAAGGCTCTCAACTGCTAACCAAAAACTCAGCAGTTCAAAACCATCAGCCACTCCATGGGAGAAAAATGTGGCAGCCTGCTTCCCTAGAGATTCATAGCCTTGGAAACCCTACAGAGTCACTATGAGTAGGAACTGACTTCATGGTACTGGGTATAGATAAAGTGAGGAAAGAACTAACTTTAGTGCTAACTATGAGCCCATTTTAAATATTTTATTCACTTTTCAATACCACCCTATAACAAAGGTATAAGTGTTTCTGTTTAGTGATGAGGGGACTAAAGTTCAGAGACTGGAAATTGTCTCCCTAAAAGCATTCATTTTATTAGTTGCTGAATTGTTTAAATCCAGGTCTGTCTTGCTCTAAAGTCTAAACTTTTTCACTAGGTGTCAGTCAGGAAACAATGATTGAGTGAGTTTGACTGAGGATTAGAAGGTGTGAAAGGGAATACTGGAAGGTAGATAGAACTCAATGATGGTGGACCTTGAGTGCCAGGGAAAGGACTTAGATTTGGGAGGGGGGGCATGCATGTATATGTGTGGAAGTGTCCCTGGGTGCTGCAAGTGATTAAATGGCCACTAACCTAAAGGCTGGAGATTTGAGGGCACCCAGAGGGGCCTCAGAAAAAAGGTCATGATTTGCTTCCAAAAAATCAGCCATTGAAAACCCTATGGAGCACAGTTCTACACTCACATGCAAGGGGTTGCCATGAATTAGAATCAACTCAAGGGCAGCTGGAACTGGAAGTGTGTGTGTGTGTGTGTGTGTGTCTCTGCATGTGTGTGCACGTGTGTATGTATTTATAGCATATACATAGTAGAAAGTATTTATGACAACAAATCAACCTGTTATAATAAAAAGATTTGAAATGAATTCAAAGAAACACATGTATGCACACACATATGTATGAATATACATATATACTTTATATATATATATATGTTCTACTCTGTCCTGTACGGTCACTATGAGTCAGAATCGACTCGACAGCACTGGGTTATTTTTTTAAAAAACACAATTGGAGAAAAATATATCTGAACAAAATTTCTAATTGAGAGAAAGTGTTTTGGAATTTGTCATTTAGACAGCGACAATTTTGAGTACGGGAATGACATCAGAAGTTTGTTCCAAGGAGGTTGATCTAGCCAGACCACATGAGATAAGATTTGACGGGATACAAATATGAGACTGGTAGACCAGTTAGGAGTGTCCTGAAAAAGCTCGGGAAAGAAATAATGAAGGTATAAAGAGGTAGTAGCCTTGGGAAGGGAGAGGAGGGAATGGATGGGAGAGATTATAAGACATACGGTAGTTCATATAATCAGATTCTTGGGACAGCTTCCAAATCAAATTTACCTTAGTGAAGCCACAGAGCATTTCTCTTAAGCACTCACACATTATCTTCCGAGTATGAGAACTAACCAGGTTCTTCCGTAGGTGCTAAAGTGGACTGTAATTGAATTCAACTAGCTTATAAAAAAATAAAGATTAAGGAGGTGACTTACTAGGGTCACAGAAGAGCTATCCATTTATGGCCAGAACTGCCCATTTAAAGGATAACACATCCAATGACAACCTGTGTAAAACATTTGAAGATTTGGAAATATGAAACTCTTAACAAGGTTTTTCTAATTCTACTAATTTGGTGCTACCACCTGCATTGATGGATGTGTTGCCATCTTTTCCCTGCTGGTCCCAAGCATATGTGGCTACATGGCACAAAGTGCACAAATTGTCCACTTAAGTCTATGAAACTTATGGCTCCGGCCGGCTTGGTGGCTGGATTATCATTATTATCCATCCATTTGGCTGCATCTTGTCACTATGTCACAGCTGGCTTGCAGTGATAAAAAAGAGCTGTTAAGTATGCAGAATCTTGAAAGCTAAAGGAAAAAAAGTGGGGAAAGAAAAGAAATTATATCAACTACTTGCTGCCTTGCTGTGCTTTGGTTTAGGACAGATGCTGCCAAGAAAATCAAATTCATAGTTTGGCAAAGAGAGTGTTGGCGCTAGAGCAAAAATTGTATGTAGATTTTAATGAACGGTGGATAAGTGTTTTAGATTATGTGAACACTCAATTTATAAGTTAATTTTTGATTTTCTAACCCAGAAATCACAAAATCTAAAATCATGCTAATAAGGGTTTGGCTGTGACTCAGTTAAAGGAGAGACGTTACTCTTCATTTAGCCTTATTTCTGGATCATGAAAACTCTTAGATTAGGTCATACATGCCATGGTGTGGAGAAGTGCTTAATTAACTTGATGCGCCAAGACTTCATTTTGTAGGATCCTTACCAGGTTTGTGAAAGAAAGAACTGGTAGTGCAAAGTGGAGGAGCAAAAATCAAGAATCTGCCACCAGGTGGCGCTTAAGTACTTCCTTTCCCCACTAGTCACTCAGTCCAATGAGAATCAATTGAAGTCCTGAAGGAGTATAATACTAGAGGCTCATTACCAGAAGGGTGGCATTAAAATTCTTTAAATTTGTTAGAAATAATATAATACAGTGGTCTAAAATATTACACTGGATAAGATTTAATCAATTGAGTCAACCAGACCACACTATAAAAAAAATACAAACACATAAAAGAGACAAATGTTATCAAATAACAAAATTTTGTGGACTACATACTTGGTGTATGACGCTGAATTTCACATAGACTACTGTTTTTTTTTGTTGTTTTTACCTGGTTTAACCCTGACAACAATTTTACAAAGTAGGTCGTGTTATTACCAATCCTTTTGCAGAACAGTAAATGGAAACTGGGGGAGGTTAATCAAGGTCACACTGTAGGTTAGTAGCAGAGCTGGTATTAGGATCCAGTCATCTACTCCAAAGCCTTAATTCCTAACCACTGTGCTAACTGGCCTCACGTTTTTGGTATTGACTAATGCCCTGAGAAATATTTCAATTTTGAACAATGATCTCTAAAATTTAGGGAAAATTGTAAAGTTTTACTTGACATTAAGGTAAAGCTAAATTTTCTTGCTGGTAAAAGGAAGTGGCCAAAGGCAGTGGACAGATACATGAATTAGTAGATACAGAAAGACTGTAATAATAAGTATCATAATAAGTATAATAAACTTGTGCCACCTTTGTGAATTAATTTAAAAGTGGCTACATGCCTGGAATTGCTTAATGTGAACATCCCAATCGGAGAAGCTCTGAGATATACTTTCTTGTTAACAGGTTTGTCACATTTTTTTTTTCTCTCCAACTCCAAACAACAGATAACACTGTATAATACTTGTCCCAATAGAGGCTCCAAATCAGCAGAGAATGGAAAATATGAACTCTTATTCAGAGGCCCCTGTTCTTTGTTTTGCAAAATCCTGTTGGGAAGAAGGTTAATCACAAACAGAGATGTAATTCAGCGTGGGGAAGAGTTCCTTCCCTATTCTGACAATAGCCTTAATCTTAATTACTCCACTCACTCCAAGGAAGAGTCAGATTAATGTATGTGTTAAAACACCACCGAGTTTGTCTAATTAATGTAAATTGTAAAATGTTCAGAAGGGGTAAGGAAGCAGGATATGGTTTGTTCTTATAATTTGAAAACATCCTAATTACGATGTATTCTCACAGAATGGTCTCCTAGTGTATCGCCTCTAGGAAAAAGAGAAGATTTTCAAGAAAAAAAATAAAAAAAGAGACCCGGACTGAAGTCACATTGGGGATGTGTCGTCGTTCTGAGCAAAAGATGTAGGCAATTACGAGGTCTCTAATAGCGTATGCATTGGTGTCAGATTGGATCATTTCTTCTGGATTCATTAATGTTTTTTAGGCACAGTTGGAAGTACAGTGAAAGCCTCTGAAAATTCTAGCAGCGATATGTGATCATTAACACATCGCAGTCTTTTCATCTTCGAGATGACCACCGCCACCACCGCCACAATCAACATCACATATATCCACCTGCTTGTATATGGTGCTATAAAAGTAGGAATTAAATGAACATTGTCCAACTCACCTAGTGGTTTAGTTTCTACATATTGAAGTTAAAGAAATTATTGTTTTAAGGAACATTTTGAATGCATGAGTTTTGTCAGGGTCGAGTCCTGTTGGCGCAATGGTTAAGTGCTCAGCTGCTAACTGAAAGGTCAGCAGTTCAAACCCATAGTTCTCCCTATGGGAGAAAGACCTGGTGATCTGCTCCCATAAAGATCTCACCCTAGGAAACACTGTGGGGCAGTTCTATTTGTTGAGTCAGGATTGATTTAACAGCACAGAACAACAAAAATAACATTAAAATATTGGGTAAGGTTGCACATGTGGAAATACTATTGGAGGGAAACAAACTCTTATTTTCAATGATTTTATTAACTGATTTAGTGCTTATTTACTGAATACCTGCTATGTACTAAGACACTTTGCTAGGTAGAAATGAAACCACCTATGACCTCTAGGAACAATGTAACCAATAGATAAAACAGACATAACATCGGAGAAGAGTAACACCCTGTGAAGTATGTTATGATAGTGTAATGCACAGGTAGTCCTGGGGGCACATAAGGAAGATCCCCAGTTCTATTTTGTAGAGGTGTTTTTGAGAGAAGACCCCAGGAAGAGGTGATTTCTAACCCAAGATGAACAGGAAGAGTAGAAGTTAACAAGGCAAGTAGGGAAAGAATGAAATTTCAGTCAGCAATGGCTCAGAGAGAAGAGAGTAAAGACATCATCCAGGAATCAAGAGTACCTTTATAGGGTTGGGATTAAGAGAATGGAGGGAGAGATGGTAAGAAATGGTGCTGGAAAAGTAAGTGGTGACAGAATCTTGAAGAACTTTCTATCACTGCACAAAGAAGTTTAAGCTTTGTCTTGTAGGTGTTAAGAAGGCATTAAAGGGACATTAAAGGATCTAAGCAAAACACCTTCGTGCTTTGGGTAGATAACTGCACATGTTGTGTTGGGCAATGAATGGGTAAGAAAAAAGAGGAAGTCGAGGAAACCAGGTGGTAGGCTGTATTTGTAGTTTGGGGTAGAGATACTAGTATGCTGACTGAGGGAGCAGTAATGGGGATGGACAAAATTGAAAGGTATCAAGAGATATTTAACAAATAACATTAATTGGATTAATGGTTGCACATATAAAAGGAGGAGAATAATAGAATTACAGAAATTATCTGAGACACAATATTTTATAATTATAAGAGACTGATGGTTTGGCAAAGAAAAATTAATTTGGCTGCATAAAGATGTTGGCAAGAAAACTTGGAATTACAGAAGTGCTGGAGGTCACTAAAATCGTGCCAACATACTTTTATTTCTCTTATCTGAGGTCACTTGTTCAGCAACTTTAAAGAATTGTGAACATACCTGACAACGAAGAGCTAAGCAAAAAGTAACTTCTAGTTTTCTAAATGGATGAACTCTATTTCATGTATTTTTCTTCAGGAGGTTCTCTCTTCCCCTTACTAAGTCAATTTGTTGATTTTAATCTTAGACACAGTTATGATACCATAATTTAGCTGGTTTTCTAGCTTGAAAAAAATTGTCTTGTCAGCTGCCTTCAAGTCAGCCCCTGACTCATGGCTACTCCATGCACAACAAGATCCAACCATTGTCATCACAGGGTTTTTCTGGCTAATTTTTTTGGAACTAGATCATCAGGCTTTTCAGCTTAGCCTGTCTTAGTCTGGAGGCTCCACTGACACTGTTCAGCATCATAGTAACATGCAAGCCTCCAGTGACAGACTGGGAATGGAAGCCGAATCTTCCACATGGAAGGCAAATTTTCTACTGTTGAACCACCACTGTCCCTCCGAAAGTGAGGAGGGTGATAGGAAGCAGGAATACTGACAGCAAGAAGAAATGACAGCTGGCATTTATGTCTTCATCAAGTATTTGTTGAGTACACTCTAGGTGCCTAGCGTTGGGGGTATACTCCATGTGCAGGAACAGAAGGTGAGCGTTCAGCTGGCAGAGAAGAAATCGGGAACCATATAACACAGGTGTAAAATCTCAAAAAAGCATCATAAACTGGAGTCATTTTGCACTCTTATTTTGATTCCATATTTTCCAACCCTCACAGTCAACCAGCAATGTTCTTAGTGGAAACAAATTTCTAAGAATAGAATGAGGTACACTAAATTCCCTTTTCGTAAAGGAAAGGGAGTACAAAATATTGTCAAAATTTTCCATCAAAATGGTGTATGTTTAAATTAGTGAAATATTGATGAAAGAAGCTATATTTTTCTTGAACTTTTTATCTGGGTGGAAAGGGGTAGCTCTATTAATTTTATGGAAAATAACAGTGTTTGTTTTTCTTCATACTGTTTTTCTTTCTTAATCTAAAAGTAAATTTCAAGTATGCATATTCAAAGATGTAATAAAGAGACTGATTTTTAAGGAGCCTAGAAATAGCCCCAATTTCTTGAGCATTACTTCGGAGACTTGGACATCTTTGCTGGTTGGTTTTATGGTAGGAAAGAGATGGTAGCCATCTTCCCATGGAAACTCCATCTGCCCATCAAATTTCTAATAAAAACTGGTAGAATTTCCAGAAAAGATTTTGATTCTTCCCATTTAATGACAAGACTCTCTAAAAAAAAAAAAAAAAAAGGTATCAACCAACTGTCTTGATTTCTTCACCTATCATTCATTCTCCAACCTGTCATAATCTGGCCCCACCACGCATACCAGCCCTGGAAAAATGCTGTTTAAAAGGCTCAGGTGATTTCTACAAAGTTAAATCCATCTTATCTGTCCCCTGACAGCATTCAGCTTTCTTTACCGTCACTGTTTCTTACAAGAATGGTAGTGCTCTACTTTTTTTCATATTTATCACGGCTTTAAGGACATATTTTTTTTAAGTTTTCTTATTCTCTCTTTTCTGCATTAGAAAATAAGCTAAGTAAGACCAGGGCTCTTGTCTGTTTCGCCTACCAGTGTGTTATTGACACCTAGTGGCTGGAACAGTGTCTGCTATGGTACTAGAAGATGAGATCCCTAGTTTGGAGGGCATTACACAATACACTGCAAGGATGGAGTCAAGTATATCAGTGATCATAAAGGCGGTGAAGGACTGGGCAACCTTGTGTTCTGTTATATATAACATTGCCACCAAGTGGAGCATACTTGGTGGAAACTAACAAGTTGCTGTCACATAAGAGTTCAATAAACATTAATCAATGACATGAATAAATGACTCTCATTAGGCCACGTTTAGGAATATGGAACTGGAGCAAACGGAGTTTTCTATCCTCTAAAATTTGAAGCCAATGTCTCTAATGCTAACTTAATTATACAAATTTGATAATTCAGTAGAAAATGTCCTATATTAACTTCAAATTCCTATAAACCTATCAATTCAAGACAAAAGGTAGGCATTATGATTCCAATATCTCAATTGTAATCAGTGGTAGTAGTCAAAATATTTAACAATGAGTACAACAACATGGGCACCAGCAAGTTAGAAGTTATTGGCAGTAAATAATTAGCATTACCTTCTGCTAGTATTTTTTTTTTTTTAGTATCCACTGAATATCAGCTGTAATTATTAATAAGAACAATATGACTGCCAAGAAGCAGGGCCACACATAAGTGACAGATTGGTATTGAACATTTCTGTATAAAGAGATCCTGCAGCTTTTTTTTTTTAATTTTTATTGTGCTTTAAGTTAAAGTTTACTAAACCAAGTCAGTCTCTCATACAAAAACTTACATGCACCATGCCATATACACCTAGTTGCCCTCCCTCTAATGAGACAGCACACTCCTTCCCTACACTCTCTCTTTTCCTGTCCATTCTGCCAGCTTCTGACTCCCTGTGCCCTCTCATCTATTCTCCAGACAGGAGCTGCCCACACAGTCTCATGTGTCTACTTGATCCAAGAAGCCCACTCTTCACTAGTATCATTTTCTATCCCATAGTCCAGTCTAATCCCTGTCTGAAGAGTTGGCTTTTGGAATGGTTCCTGTCTTGGGCTAACAGAAGGCCTGGGGACCATGACGTCTGGGGTCCTTCTAATCTCAGTTAAACCATTAAGTCTGGTCTCTTTAAGAGAATTTGACGTCTGCATCCCACTGCTTTCCTGCACCCTCAGGGTTTCTCTGTTGTGTTCCCTGTCAGGGAAGTCATTGGTTGTAGCTGGGCACCATCTAGTTCTTCTGGTCTCAGGCTGGTGTAGTCTCTGGTTTATGTGGCACTTTCTATCTCTTGGGCTCATAATTACTTTGTGTCTTTGGTGTTCTTCATTCTCCTTTGTTTCAGGTGGGTTGAGGCCAATTGATGCATCTTAGATGGCTGCTTGCTAGCGTTTAAGACTCCAGACACCACTCTCCAAAGTGGGATGCAGAATGTTTTCTTAATAGATTTTATTATACCAATTGACTCAAATGTCCCCTGGAACTATGGTCCCCAGACCCCCGCCCCTGCCACATTGGCCTTTGAAGCATTCAGTTTATTCAGGAAACTTCTTTGCTTTTGGTTAGTCCAGTTGTGCTGACCTCTCCTGTGTTGTCTGTTGTCTTTCCCTTCACCTAAAACAGTTCTTATCTACTATCTGATTAGTGAAAACCCCTCTCCCTCCCTCCGCTCCTCCCTCTTATAACCATCAATGAATATTTTCTTCTCTGTTTAAACTATTTTTTGAGTTCTTATAATAGTGGTCTTATACAATATTTGTCCTTTTTTTTTTTTTTCTTAAATGCCTTCCAGATTCCTCCATGTTATGAAATTTTTCACAGGTTCATCAGTGTTCTTTATCAATGTGTAGTATTCCATTATGTGAATATACCATAATTTATCCACTCATCTGTTGACGGGCACCTTGGTTTCTTCCGTCTTTTTGCTATTGTAAACAGTGCTGCAGTGAACATGGGTGTGCATACATCTGCTCCTGTAAAGTCTCTTATTTCTCTAGGATATATTCCAAGGAGTGGGATTGCTGGATCATATGGTAGTTCTATTTCCAGCTTTGTAAGGAAGTGCCAGATTGATTTCCAAAGTGGTTCTACCATTTTACAGCCCCACCAGCAGTGTATAAGTGTTTCAGTCTCTCCAAAGTCTCTTCAACATTTATTATTTTGTGTTTTTTGGGTTAATGCCAGCTTTGTTGGAGTGAGATGGAATCTCACTGTAGCTTTGATTTGCATTTGTCTAATGGCTAACGATCATGAGCATTTCCTCATGTATCTGTTAGCTAACCGAATGTATTCTTTAGTGAAGTATCTGTTCATATCCTTTGCCCATTTTTTAATTGGGTTGTCTTTTTGTAGCTTAGTTTTTGCAGTATCATGTAGATTTTAGAGATCAGATGCTGATCAGAAATGTCATAGCTAAAAGCCTTTTCCCAGTCTGTAGGTAATCTTTTAACTCTTTTGGCGAAGTCTTTGCAAGAGCATAGGTGCTTGATTTTTAGGAGCTCCCAGTTATCTAGTTTTTCTTCTGCATTGTTAGTAACGTTTTGTATACTGTTTATGCCATGTATTAGGGCTCCTAGGATTGTCCCTATTTTTTTCCATTGTCTTTATTGTTTTAGAATTTATATTTAGGTCTTTGATCCATTTTGAGTTAGTTTTTGCGCATGGTGTGAGGTACGGGTATTGTTTCATTTTTTTGCAGAATGGATATCCAGTTATGCCAGCATCATTTATTAAAGAGACTGTCTTTTCCCCATTTTACTGGCTTTGGGCCTTTGTCAAATATCAGCTGCTCATATGTGGATGGATTTATGTCTGGATTCTCATTCTATTCCATTGGTCTATGCATCTGTTGTTGTACCAGGACCAGGCTGTTTTGACTACTGTGGTGGTATAATAGGTTCTAAAATCAGGTAGAGAGAGGCCTACCACTTTGTTCTTCTTTTTCAGTAATGCTTTATTTATCTGGGGCCTCTTTCCTTTCTATATGATGTTGGTGATTTTTCTCTCCATCTTATTAAGAAATGTCTTTGGAATTTGGATCGGAATTGCACTGTGTCTATAGATGGCTTTTGGTAGAATAGACATTTTTACAATGTTAAGTCTTCCTATTCATGAGCAAGGTATGTTTTTCCACTTATCTAGGTCTCTTTTGGTTTCTTGCAGTAGTCTTGTAATTTTCTTTGTATAGGTCTTTTATGTCCCTGGTAAGAATTATTCCTAAGTATTTTATCTTCTTGGGGGCTAGTGTAAATGATATTGATTTGGTGATTTCCTCTGCAATGTTCTTTTTGTTGGCGTAAAGGAATTCAACTGATTTTTGTATGTTTATCTTGTATCTTGATCCTCTGCTGAACTCTTCTATTAGTTTCAGTAGTTTTCTTGAGGATTCTTCAGTGTTTTTTGTGTGTAAGATATGCCATCTACAAATAGAGATACTTTTACTTCTTCCTTGCCAATCCAGATGCCCTTTATTTCTTTATCTAATCTAATTGTTCTGGCTAGGACCTCCAACAAAATGTTGAATAAGAGTGGTGATAAAGGACATCCTTGTCTGCTTCCTGATCTCAAGGGGAATGATTTCAGTCTCTCTCCGTTTAGGATGAGGTTGCCTGTTGACTTCATATAAACGCCCTTTATTACGTTGAGGAATTTTCCTTCTATTCCTATTTTGCAGAAAGTTTTAATCATGAATGCATGTTGAACTTTGTCAAATGCTTTTTGTGCATCAATTGATAAGATCATGTGGTTCTTGTCTTTTGTTTTATTTATATGATGGATTACACTAATTGTTTTTCTAATGTTGAACTGTCCCTGAATGTTGAACTGTCCCTGCATACCTGGTACAAATCCCATTTGGTCATGATGAATTATTTTTTTTGATATGTTGTTGGATTCTATTTGCTAGAATTTTGTTGAGGATTTTTGAGTCTTAGTTCATGAGGAATATAGGTCTGTAATTTTCTTTTTTTTTTTGTGCTGTCTTTACCTGGTTTTGGTATCAGAGTTATGCCGGCTTCATAAAATGAGTTTGGGAGAATTCTGTCCCTTTCCATGCTCTGAAATATCTTTAATAGTAGTGGTGTTAAGTCTTCTCTGAACATTTGGTAGAACTCTGCAGTGAGGCCATCTGGGCCAGGGTTTCTTTTTGCTCGGAGTTTTTTAATTCCCTTTTCAACTTTTTCTTTTGTTATGGGTTTATTTAGTTGTCCCACCTCTGTTTGTGTTAGTTTAGGTAGATAGTGTGTTTCTAGAAATTCATCCCTTTCTTCTAGGTTTTCAAATTTGTTGGAGTACAATTTTTTGTAGTAACCTGATATGTTTCTTTTAATTTCTGTTGGGTCTGTTGCAATATTGCCCATCTCATTTCTTATTCAGGTTATTTGCTTCCTCTCCTGTTTCTCTTTTGTAAGTTTGGCCAATGGTTTATCAATTCTGTTAATTTTTTCAAACAGCCAGCCTTTCATCTTGTTAACACTTTCAATTGTTTTTCTGTTCTCTATTTCATTTAATTCTGCTCTAGTTTTTATTATTTGCTTTCTTCTGGTGCCTGAAGGGTTTTTTTGTTGTTGTTGCTCTCTATTTGTTCAAGTCGTAGGATAATTCTTTGATTTTGGCCCTTTCTTCTTTTTGTATGTGTGCATTTATTGATATAAGTTGACTCTGAGCACTGCTTTTGCTGTGTCCCAAAGGTTCTGACAGGAAGTGTTTTCATTCTCATTGGATTCTCTGAATTTCTTTATTCCATCCTTGATGTCTTCTATAAGCTAGTCTTTTTTGAGCCGGCTATTGTTCAGTTTCCAAGTGTTTGATTTCTTTTCCCTGCTTTTTCTGTTATTGATGTCTACTTTTATGGCCTTATGGTCTGAGAAGATACTTTGTAATATTTCGATGTTTTGGATTCCGCTAAGGCTTGCTTTATAACCTAATATATGCTCTATTCTAGAGAATGTTCCATGTGCACTAGAAAAGAAAGCATACTTGGCTGCTATTGCGTGGAGTGTTTTGTAAATGTCTGTGAAGTCAAGTTGGTTGATTGTGGCATTTAGATCTTCTGTGTCTTTATTGAGCTTCTTTCTGGATGTTCTGTCCTTCACTGGAAGTGTCGTGTTGAAGTCTCCTACTACAATTGTGGTGCTATCTATTTCACTTTTCAATGCTGTTAGAGTTTGTTTTATGTATCTTGCAGCCCTGTCATTGGGTGCATAAATATTTAATATGGTTATATCCTCCTGGTATATTGTCCCTTTAATCATTATATAGTGTCCTTCCTTATCCTTTGTGGTGGATTTTACTTTAAAGTCTATTTTGTCAGAAATTAATGTTGCTACTCCTGGTCTTTTTTGATTGTTGTTTGCTCCATATTTTTTTTCTATCCTTTGAATTTTAGTTTGTTTGTGTCTCTAAGCCTAAGGTGTGTCTCTTGTAGGGAGCATATAGACAGATTGTGTTTTTTAATCCATTCTGCCATTCTCTGTCTCTTTACTGGTGCATTTAGTTCATTTACATTCAGCATAATTATGGATAGGTATGAGTTCAGTGCTGTCATTTTGATGTCTTTTTTTTGTGTGTTGTTCACAGTTTCTTTTTCCCACTTAATTTTTTCTGCTAAGTGCCTTATCTTTATGTTTTGTCTTTTCCTCTTATTCATTGTTGTTGATTTTGTTTCTGCTGGATCTCTGTTTTTGTCTTGTATTTTATTTTGATGAGTAGGATTGTTAGTCTCCTCTGTGGTTATCTAAATATTAACCCCTATTTTTCTAAGTTTAAACCTAACTTTTATATATTTATATCACCTTGTCTTCCTCTCCATATGAAACATCTATGGCTACATTTCTTAGTCCCTCTTTGTTGTTTTAATGTCTTCTTTTATGTAATGACATCACTGTTCTGAGCGTTTTTTTATCTTGATTTATTTTTGTGATTTCCCTATCTGGGTTGACATCTGATTGCTCTGTACAGTGTTCTAGTCTTGGGTTGATATCTGATATCATTGATTTTCTGACCAGAGAACTCCCTTTAGTATTTCTTGTAGTTTTGTTTGGTTTTTACAAATTCTCTTAACTTCTGTTTGTCTGAAAATGCCCTAATTTTGGCTTCATATTTGAGAAACAGTTTCACTGGATATATGATTCTTGGCTGGCAATTTTTTTCCTTCAATACTTTATATAAGTCATTCCACTGCTTTCTTGCCTGCATGGTTTCTGCCAAGCAGTCCAAGTTTATTCTTATCGACTCTCCTTTGTAGGTGACTTTTCGCTTATCCCTAGCTGCTCTTAAAATTCTCATTTTATCTTGGTTTTGGCAGGTTTGATTATAATATGTCTTGGTGACTTTCTTTTAAAATCTACCTTATGTGGAGTTCGATGAGCATCTTGGATAGATATCTTCTCATCTTTCGTGTTATCAGGGAAGATTTCCACCAACAAATCTTCAACAATTCTGTCTGTATTTTCTGCTATCACTCCCTGTTCTGGTACTCCAGTCACTAGTAGGTTATTTCTCATGATAGAGTCCCACATGATTCTTAGCATCTCTTCATTTTTTAAAAAATTGTTTTATCTGATTTTTCTTCTAATATATTGGTTCCAAGTGCTTTATCTTCATTCTCACCAATTCTGCCCTCCACTTGCTCAATTCTGCCCCTCTGACTTTCTGTTTAATTGTTTAAATCTGTAATTTTACTGTTAATCTTCTGAAGTTCTGATTGCTGCCTCTCTATGGATTCTTCCAACTTATTAAATTTTTCACTGTGTTCTTGAATAACCTTTTTAATTTCTCCAACTGCTTTATCTGTGTGTTCCTTGGCTTGTTCTGTGTATTGTCTGATCTCCTTCCTGATCTCTTTCCTGATGTCTTGAAGAGTTCTGTATATTAATATTTTGTATTCTGCATCCAGTAGTTCCAGGAAGGCACCTTCATCCAGAAGGTCTCTTGATCCTTTGTTCTGAGAGCTTGTTGAAGTGATCATGGTCTGCTTCTTTATGTGATTCGATATTGAATGTTTTCTTTGAGCCATCTATAAGTTATTGTATTAGTTTATTTTATGTTTGCTTACTATATCCTAGCTTCTTGCTTTGTTTTGTTTAGATATGTCCAAGTAGGTTGCTTGAGTGAGCTAGCTTGATTATTTTCACCTTTGAAGCTCTAACATCCTTTCACCAGATGGCTAGAGCTGTTATCAGGTATATGAGCCTATGAGTCCATTCAAATTTCTTGTATGGATTCAGCTCTGGCATCTAGGCAGTTGGTCATCGAGTGTGTGGTACAGGCTCTGTCCTACGCTCTTAGAGGGGCAGGGGTGATTGGTGTAGGTACCAGTATCTGGTTGTAGCAGGGGATCATGTTCTGAACAAAGCAGGGGGCTGATAACCATCCCCCGAGTGTCAGAGAGGAAAGCTCATCTCTGTTCCCTAGAATGCACAGGTGGGTGGTTCTGCAGTGGGACCTTGAGCATCCAATGCTCTTGTTTGATAGGACAGGAAGGTACCAATTATCTTTGGACCCCTGTTGCAGGTGGCTGGGTGACCTGAGTGGAGCCACCAGTCCTTAGGCCCCTCATGTGAGTAGGTGAGGAACCTGTTTAATATGCAAAGCATTGTCAAACTTCAGTCACCCACCTCTCCACCAAACAGCTGAAACAGTTGCAGTCTGCCAACATGGGCCTGTTCTCCTGAAATAGGCCCACACAGGTCCATGCAGGGGGAAATGTATTCAAAGTCCATGGACCATTTATGCCTGGACAGGAGCCTCTTCTGTCCTGAGCTCCCCAGGTTAACAGAGCTGGCAGATTATGTTTTCCCCAATTGTGAATTTATTCCTTCTCCAAGGCCAGGAGAATAGCTCAGGATGTGCAACAGGACCTGTCTCAGGCCCACAGAAATTGACAGCCACTGAAGCCAGCATGGTGGCTGGGGGCATGGTAAAATATATGCAAATACTTAGCTTTTGCTGAGAGTGCCGTTCTTCTCTGGTTCCGGAAGTGTGAGTAGGCTGTGTGACTGGCTGTTTCTCCCTGAGGAAACTATGGCCAAAAGCTACCACCAGCCCACCACAGCCTGAGGGTTCCCAGTGATTCAGGTCCAGCAACTCCTCTCTGCTTCTGAACCGTCTCTCCCTCCCCCTGCTACTCAGTCTGTTTCTTAACTTTGTCTTTGATGTTCAGGGCTTCTAGCTTGTCATAAATATAATTGTTTCACTTGTTTTGGGGGGCCTTTGTCGTAAGAAGGTTCACAGGAAATGCCTGACTACTCCACTATCTTGGCCCCCCACTCAGATCTTGAAGCTTTTTATAACATACATTGAAAATGTAAAAGTCCATTGACAATAATACTCTTCTGGAGACCTCATACCAGTTCTCACAATAGAAATAAATTACTTTTTTTGCAGTATGTGTATCATGCAAAAAATTCATATGTTTTATTTTATTAAGCAAAACATAATTTATTTCAGGAATTTTGTACTTCCAGAAGTGTTACAGCACTCCATTTTCCAAATGTAGTTTTTGGAAAGATAGTTATGCAAAATACTTCAAAAAAGAAAAAGAAAAAAGATTAAAATCTCTTGATCAAGCAAGTGTGAGAAATGGAGTTGAAATCCAGCAGCACTCCTTGGAAACCCTATGGGGCAGTTCTATACTGTCTTATAGAATTGCTATGAGTCAAAATGAACTTGAGAGGAACAGTCTTCTTCCACAATAATGTTTATTTCTATTCTCAAAAAATAGACATATAATAAAATTTTTTCTATATTCATTTGACAAAAGATCCTTATTCCATTTAACACAAATTAAAAAACCCACAGTACTGGTATTTTGCAAAATACACAGCTTCCACAGTATACCTTATTTAAAAATGACTAATGCTTTTGAAATCACCACTCATCTGTCAGCTTGTTGTACTCTGGTGGCTTGAGTGTTACTGTGATACTAGAAACTATGCCACCTGTATTTCAAACACCAGCGGGGTCACCCGTGATGAACAGGTTTCAGTGGAGCTTCCAGACTAAGACAGACTAGGAAGAATGATCTGACAGTCTACTTCTGAAAAAATTGGCCAGCAAAAACCTTACGAATGGCAGCGGAAGATTGTCTAATGTAGTGCCAGAAGATGAGCCCCTCAGGTTGGAAGGCATTCAAAATACCACAAGAAAAGAGCTACCTCCTCAAAGTAAAGTTGATCTTAATTAATATGGATGGACTAAAGCTATTTGGACCTTTATTTGCTGATGTGGCACATTTCAAACAGAGCAGGAACAGCTTCAAACATCCATTTATAATTGGAACATGAAATGTAAGAAGTATGAATCTAGGAAAATGGAGTCACCAAAAATGAAATGGAAAGCATAAAGATCAATACACTAGGCATTAGTGAGCTGAAATGGATGGGTATTGGCCATTTTAAATGTCCCTTTTGGACTACGATATGGTCTACCATAATGGGAATGATAAACTGAAGAGGAATGGTGTAGCATTCATTGTCAAAAAGAACATTTCATGATCTATCCTGAAGTGCAGTGCTGTTAATGATAGGATAATATCCATACGCCTCTGACAAAGTCCAGTTAATAAGACTGTTATTCAAAATTACTCACCAACATCTAAGGCTGAAGATGAAGAACCTGAAGATTTTTACCAACTCCTGCAGTCTGAAATTGCTCAAACATACGATCAAGATATGTTGATAATTACTGGTGATTGGAATGGATAAGGTGGAAACAAAGAAGGATTGGTAGTTGGAAAATATGGCTTTGATGATAGATGATGATGCAGATTACATGATAGAATTTTGCAAGACTGACGACTTCTTCATTGCAAATACCTTTTTTCAACAACATAATCAGCAAGTCTTCAAGTGGACCTGGCTGGATGTAATGCACAAGAATCAGATGACCGCATCTGTGGAAAGAGACAATGGAAAAGCTCAATATCATCAGCCAGGACAACACCAGGGGCTGACTGCAGAACAGGCCATGAATTGCTCATATGCAAGTTCAAGTTGAAGCTGAAGAAAATTAGAACAAATCCACTAGTGCCAAAATACAACTTTGAATATATCCAACTTGAATTTAGAGACCTTCTCAAGTATAGATTTGACATATTAAACACCAATGACTGAAGACTAGACGAGTTGTGAGATGACATCAAATATGAAGAAAGGAGAAGGCCATTAAAAAGACAGGAAAGAAAGAAGAGATCAAAATAGATTTCAGAAGAGACTCTGAAACTTGCTCTTGATCGTAGAGTAGCTAAAGCTAACCAGAGAAATGGTGAAGTAAAAAGAGCTGAACAGAAGATTTCAAAGGGTAGCTGTAGAAGACAATTGAAAGTGCTATAATGCAATTTGCAGAGATATGGAGTTAGAAAATCAAATGGCAAGAACATGCTTGGCATTTTTCAAATTGAAAGAACTGAAGAAAAAAATTCAAGCTTCATGTTGCAGCCCTGAAGAATTTTATGGGCAAGATATTGAATGATACAGGAAGCATCAAAAGAAGATGAGAGGACTATACAACGTCACTGTACCAAAAAGAACGGGTTGACATTCAACCATTTCAGAAGGTAGCATACAACCAAGAACTGATAGTATTGAAGGAAGAAGTCCAATCTGCACTGAAGGCATTGATGAAAAACAAAGCTTCAGGAACTGACAGAATACCAATTGAGATATTTCAAAAAGGGATGCAGCGTTGGAGGTGCTAATCTATGCTAAGAAATTTGGAAGACAGCTACATGACCAACTGACTGGAAGAGATTAATATTTGTGTCCATTCTAAAGAAAGGTAATCCAACAGAATGCAGAAGTTATTGAACAATACCACTAATATGAGAAGCAAGCAAAATTTTGCTGAAGATAATTCAAAAATGGTTGCAATAGTACTTTGACAGGGAGCTGCCAGAAAGTTAAACCAGATTCAGAACAGGATGTTGAACGAGGGATATCATTGCTGACATCAGATGAATCTTGTCTGAAAGCAGAGAATACCAGAAAGATGTTTATCTGTGTGTTATTGGCTATGCAAAGACATCGGACTGTGTGGATTATAACAAACTATGGATAACATTGAAAAGAATGGGAATTCCAGAACATGTAATTGTGTTCATGTGGAATGAGTACACAGACCAAGAGGCAGTTGTTTCAAACACAGCAAGGGGATACTGTGTGATTAAACAGGAAAGGTGTGCATCAGGGTTGTATTCACTCACCATACTTATTTAATCCATATGCTGTGCGAATAATCCAAGAAACTGGATTATATGAGGAAGATCACATCAGGATTGGAGGAAGACTTATTAACAACTTGTAATATGCAGATAACCTTGCTTGCTAAAACTGAAGCAGACTTGAAGCTCTTACAGATGAAGATCAAAGGCTACATAGAGCCTTCAGTACGGATTATACCTCAACATTAAGAAAACAAAAATCCTTGCAACTAGACCAATAAGCAACATCATGATAAATGGAGAAATACTGAAGTTGTCAAGGATTTCAATTTAGTTGAATGCACAATCAATGGCCATGGAAGGAGCAGTCGAGAGATCAAACGATGTATTGCACTGGGCAAATTAACTGCAAAAGACCTCTTTAAAGTGTTAAAAAGCAAAGACGTTACTTTCAGGACTATGGTGTACCTGACCCAAGCCATGGTATTTTCAGTCTCCTCGTATGCATGAGAAAGTTGGGCAATGAATAAGGAAGACTGAAGAACAAGTGATGCATTTGAATTATGGTGTTGGCGAAGAATGTTGTATATACCATGGGCTGCCAGAAGAATGAACAACTTTGTCTTGGAAGGAGTACAATCAGAAAGCTCCTTAGCAGCAAGGATGGTGAGATTTCATCTCATGGACTTTGGACATGTTATCAGGAAGGACTAGTCCCTGGAGAAGGAAGGATATCATGCTTGGTAAAGTGGAGAGTAGGCGAAAGAGAGGAAGACCCTCAACAGGATGGATTGACACAGGGGCTGCAATTATAGGCTCAATCATAACAATGAATGTGAGGATGGCACAGGACAGGGTAGTGTTTCATTCTGTTGTAGGTAGGGTCTCCATGTGTCTGAACCAACTCGATGGAACCTAACAGCAGTGCTTTTGAAAAGGAAAGCATCACTGTATCGATAGATTTCAGAGAAAAAAAAATATTGTAGATGTTTCAAACAGAAGAGGATTTAACACCTGTTATTTTCTTATTAGGTGGTGACAAAGTCTTTGAAAAAAATTGTAAGATTACGAGATAGGAATGGCAGGCACTGACACTAAGCCTCTAAGTTATACCTTATAAATTACAATCAGGAGGCCAGGAGGTTACTACCACTAGGATCTCAAAAAGCTATAGGAAACTGATGAAGAAATCATAGTTCCCCTCAACTTTAGAAATGGGAACTTTCAGAGGGTGGTAGAGTTCGGCCAGATATTGGAAATACTCACATCTGCTAAAATCAACTCATCATACCAGTTCTCACAATAGAAATAGATTACTTTTTTATTGTAATTTACCAGAGGAAGATGGCCCTCTCTCTCTGTTACGTCTTCCCCATCTTGCACAAGTGCATCTCATTGGTAGATGTAAATTGAATCCAGAGCCCTAGAGACACGGAGAGTCTGTGAAATATAATACTCTGTCTTCCAGCCTCAGAGATACAGATTTATGAAATGTACAGTTCTGGATTTCTATTTATTTTTTCAGTGAAAGTCACTGTAAACAGGTATTCTGAGATTTAAGTTCCATTTCCACCCCATTTTTCCTTCAGTCTTTCAGGGGAAGTAGAGAACAAATCTTTTCACACTCTTTTACATACTTGAAGAATTTATAGGCACATAGTAGGAGCTTCATAAAAATGTGCTGAGTGAGTAAATAAATAAAAGATATCCAAGTAGTTATTTTTATAAAGAAATACAGTGAAATCAGAAGACAGTTAATAAATGAATAGTTCTAATCTGGAAACTATGGTAGACTTCAGGGGGTACCTACCACAAGATACTCAGGAAAAGAGCAAGAGATATGTGCGCAAAATGGATAAGACAGGAATGACAGCAATCAGTCATAAGCTCTCATGATTTCTCTCTTTCTTTCTTCCTCACCACAGAGGTCAAAGACTCTTATGGGATCTGACATACTTCCCCTCATCTTCCAGACGTGGCTTACAGTTGATGGAATATCACTGGTTCAGACAAATATGAGGAGAAACATATCTTTTTTTTTGCTCATCATGAATATGTATTTATTACATTCATTACAGATCACTGTGATAAAGTTGGAAATAGTGGATTGGTTTTTCTTTTTCTTTCTTTTTTAATTTTTATGTATTTATTCATTTATATTGTACTTTAGATGAAGGTTTACAGGACAAACTGGTTTCTTATCAAACAGCACACACATTGTTCTATGACATTGGCTAATGACCCCACGACATGTCAACACTCTCCCTTCTCAAACCCGGGTTCCCTATTACCGGCTTTCCTGCTCTCTCTTGCCTTCCAGTCCCTGCCCCAGGGCAGGTTCACCCCTTCAGTCTTATTTTGTTCCATGGGCCTGTTCAATCTTTGGCTGAAGGGTAAATCTTAGGAGTGACCTCATTACTGAGCTGAAAGGGTGTCTAGGGGCCATACTCGCAGGGTTTTTCCAGTTTCTCTCAGGCCGGCAAGCCTGGTCTTTCTTTTTGAGTTAGAATTTTGTTCTACATTTTTCTCCAGCTCTGTCCAGGACCCTTAATTGTGATCCCTATCAGAGGAATCAGTGGTGGTAGCGGGGCACCACCTCGTTATTCTGGACTCAGTCTGGTGGAGCCCGTGGTAGATGCAGTCCATTAGTCCTTTGGACTAATCTTTCCCTTGTATCTTTAGTTTTCTTCATTCTTCCTTGCTCCTGAACAGGTGAGACCAGCGGAGTATCCTAGGATGGCAAACATATCTTTGAAAAAAAAAAAAAATCCCATACATAAACCAAAACCAACCTGGTGGTCATGGAGTTGATTCCATCTCATGGGGACCCCATGTGTGCAGGGTAGAATTGCTTCATAGGGTTTTCAAGGCTGTGCCATTTCAGAAGCAGACTGCCAGGACTTTCTTCCGAGGTGCCTGTGGATGGATTCAAATTTTCTGAACTTTCGGCTAGTAGTTGAGTGCTTAACTTTTGCACCCCTCAAATCCACTGCTGTTGAGTCGATTAAGGTTCATGGTGCTCCACGTGTTACAGAGTAGAACTGCTCAATAGAGTATTCTTGGCTGTAATCTTTATGGAAGCAGATAGCCAGGCCTTTCTTTCCTTGCACCACTGGGTGGGCTCAAACCACCAACCTTTAACTTAGTAGCCAAAAACAAACCATTTGTACCACCCAGGGACTTCTGAAAAATCTCATAGACAGTCTAAAATTCATTTCACTTTTGTCAAACCAACAGGAACAGAATTTTAGAAATAACCACTACTATATCCTGAAAATTATATGGAATATGTCCCTGACAGAGGTTAGACAATTTATATCATAGCCTCAAAAAAAAAAAAAAATAAAAGTCTAGGGTCAAAAGAAGGTCAACCACGTGAAAATGTACCTTTATTTGGGGGAATTATGAGCTTCTGTGGGATTCTTAAAACAGGCAGGCATTTACCAAAAGGCAAAGAAGCCCACTTAAACCTGAGCTGTCCTCTTGGGGTTATTGCCCACCAGGCACCAAGAAACTGTGCATTTGGAATTTCGTTTGCGAGAAGCGTGCATGCGGCAGGTGATAGGAGCAGAGGTGATCCGGATGAACAGTGTGAAGCCAAGAGGCCTGTTCAATAACGTAACACAGAGGAGGAAAGCAAGCAAGCACTGAGCAGTTGCTCTTTGTGGTTGGAAGTCTTTTGTTCCCTTCTAATCTCCTTAAATGTGATTGCTGTGATGACGAAGGCTCTTATATTTAATAGGCTCTTGAATTACTTTGTAGATGAAATGTATTTTACACTTACATAAAACATACTTTATATCCGAAAGCCAATGCTACAATTGGCACCCAACGCTCCAAGAGAAAATTTCAGACAGGGTCCCCAAAGATTTTCAGACCGCATTTACCATATGTAAAAGAATGATTACGATAATATTGAACTCCGAGATTAACACAACAGAAATAGAAGGAAGGAAGATGGGGCTATTTATTACTTTTCCTCTTAGGGAGTACCAGCAAAAAAAATGTTTTTAAACATGCACTTAACCCTGGCAAGGATAACGGCACCAGGTATATAGATTTTCATTAACTGCTCAAGTTGTCAATGCATTGCACTCACTGCACGGTAGGTGCCTCTAAATTGTGAATTTTGTTAATGAAGAATTGTCAAGAAGTATTGGCTTCATCTAGAAAGCAATATTCTTCTCAGTAGCCTCAGTCTTATTTTAGAAAATCCACAGGGGAGTCATAACTTCAGAGTTCAGAGTGGAAGACTTCATATTATTATTCCCCAAATCTTTGCAAGTGTCCCCCAAAGCAGAAAAGATTAAATTACAAGGTTTTGATTTCTCTACTGTTTCAAAGCAAAACTCTATAAAAGGGAAACATAGATACTCTTTTTGAAGGACATAAAACTACCTTTAACTTACATGAAATGCTTTGAATTGGTATAATTTGCTCCTCAGATCTCAAAGCACTTTGTCCTATTTCACTGAAGTTGACTCTTCCCTTTGGGAAAGAGAGGTTGACACAAAGAAAGTATCTTGCAATGCTTGCTTTTTCAAGCCACTCCAAGATGAAAAGAGATGTAGCATGCCTTTGTGGCTGTGTGATTCTGAGCTGGGGCCATTTTTCTGTGCATTCTTCTTGGGGAAATAAGAAGGACTGGTTTGCACACATAAGACAGAAAGGATGGACCATGTGGTGTGACTTTGAAAATGTAGACTATACCTCTTCCAAATCTACAGTTCCAGTCTAAAATGGTGTCTGGAATCTAGGATCCAAAGAAGGTCAAAGATTATCATGCTGTCATGAATTGAATTGTATCCTCACAAAATATCTGTCAACTTGGCTAGGTTATGATTCCTGGTATTGTATGATTGTTCACCATTTCGTCACCTGATGTGATTTCCCTATGTGTTGTAAATCCTATCACTATGATACTATGATGTAATGAGATGGATCAGTGGCAGTTATACTGACGAGATCTACAAACTAGATAGCATCTTAAGCCAATCGCTTTTGAGATATGAAAGAGAATCGAGCAGAGAGACAAGGGGACCCCATACCACCAAGAAAACAGTGCTGGGAGAAGAACGTGTCCTTTGGACCTGAGGTTCCTGTGCTGAGATGCCCCCAGACCAAGGGAAGACTGATGACAAGGACCTTCCTGCAGAGCTGACAGAGAGAGAAAGCCTTACCTTAGAGCCAGCGCCTTGAATTGTGACTTTTAGCTTACTGGACTGTGAGGGAATAAACTTCTCTTTGTTAAAGCCACCCACTTGTGGTATTTCTGTTATAGCAGCACTAGATGACCAAGACATATGCTAGATTAAATGAGATGAAATTTATAAAGTTAAACTCAAGCTAAGCATATCACTGCTTTCATTGAATTTAGATTCTAGGGGAGTAGAGGCCAATATTAAACCAACAATTTCACAAATGGTTAATGACAAATGGGGTATGCCTTATGTGGGAGATAACATAGGAGGCATTAACAGGCTGTAACTTGAGTATCCAACCAGAGAGGGGTTGGCTTTTTTATTATCCATTTCACAAATTTTTATGAAACTCTAATCTTAATATTTTCTAAAAGTTCTTTGCTAAGGGGTGGCATATGGTAATGAAAAAAACAAACAAGGCCTTTTCCCTTAAAAAGCTCTGGTTTCCATTTTCAAATTGTGCTGTAACTCCGAGTGCTTCACAGATGTTCTCAGGGACTGTCAGCATGTAAGGTATGTGATAGGGCTTCCAAACTTCCACACCCACTTGTATCAGAGTGCAGCAGTCTTCACTTAGCTCAGCACTAAGTTAGCAAAAACACAGGCATATAGGAACCGGCTCCTTGCTTTGTGGTTCCTACACAGTTCTGACACGCACTAGTTTCAATGAACACGGTACCGTGAAAAGTGAGGACTACCTGTATGGCCTCTGGTGTGTTTGACAAAGTGTATGCTGCTTAAAAAAAAAAAAAAAAATGACAACCTTTGATTAAGTTCTAGTCTGGGGAATGATTTTCAACTTTAAGAATCCTCATAAAAATTTACAGCTCTAAAACCTAGCATATTCCACCTATACTACCTCCTTTTTGGGCTAAGTATCCCATTCTCTTGACTTTTTCTTACAAAAATCAGTTTAATTCCCCTCACTATCCTGGTCACTCCTGTGCATTCATACTGGTTTCCTAACATCTCTCTTAATGCTTGGGCCTCAAAACTGAATACCATGATATTTTGCAATTGGGTATTTGTTTGTATCACTTTCTACAGATTGTGTGCTCTATCAGGGTGGGGAATAAGTCTGTGTAATTCATTCTTGTAACCTCAATTCCTTAGCATAGTTCTTGATATCTAGTTAGTACTCAATATAATAATTAATTAATAAGTGGAGACCCTGGGTGCTGCCAACATTTAAGCACTCAGCTACTAAACACTGGTGGCTCAGTGGTTAAGTGCTATGGCTGCCGACCAAAAGGTCAGCAGTTGGAATCCACCAGGCACTGCTTGGAAACTCTACGGGGCAGTTCTACTCTGCCCTATAGGGTCAGTATGAGTCAGAATCAACTCGACAGCGGTGGGGTGGGAGCTTCTAACTGAAAGGTTGGCATTTCTAATCTACCCAGATTGTGTCATGGAAGAAAGCCCTGGTCATCTACTTCTGAAAGATCACAGTCATTGGAAACCCTATGGTGTACGATTTTACTCTGAAGCACGTGGGGTAGCCATGAGTTGGAATTGACTCAATGGCAACTGATTTTTTTTTTAAATTAATAAATACTCGAAATGTGGAATAATCTTTCTTAATATGGGTACTTACTTTTATAACTATAACATTCTCACATTAGGTTTGTTGGTAGCTACCTAACTCGATTGACCGATTTTGGATTTCTTATCAATTTATCAGATTAGCTGCTTTTCATTTATGAAGGCACTGAGGGAGCTAAAATGAGATGGGTAAATTTTGTTAGAGAGAGATTGTGAGAACTAAAAATATAAATTGGAAAAGCCAGATCTACATGGGGTCCTGCACCAAGAAGGAGTCTATTGTGAACATCAGGACGTCTCTCCCGTTAAGTTACTTTGTGCTCGAAGCCTGGAAAGAAGTAGGAAATCAGAAATAAAACTTTCACGTCATTCTGGAACTGCCAAGACATAATGCAGAAGTTTTATGGGTTTATATTTTAAAGTTCTGCTTTATACTATTGGTTTGAGCAATTTGAAATTCCATGCAAACTTTAATTACCTTTTAACTTGATGAAATTCACTGAAGAAAGAAATGTTACAGGAATGGGCTATACCATAAAACTTTTGAATTCATGTGAAATTGTCAATGCAGACATTCAGAACTTCAAATGGTACCGTGGAAAGTGCTCTTGAATACCAATATTCTGGGCAAAGTAACTTGGCACTTTTATGACCAAGCTTTAAATGTTCATATTCAAATTAGTCACTACACTTCTAGTAATATATTCTAAAGAAATGAAAGAGGCCGTCAAAGGTTTATGTACAAAATTGCTTATTATAGCCTTCCTTATAGAGGTGAAAAAAAGTGTCTTACTGGTCATTCACATGAGACAGTAAACAAATTACAGGTAAATCTATATGATGGACCACTAAACAATTACACTTCCAGAAAGATGCAGAACAGTGTGTAAGTAAGCTCCTTAAAAATTATTATGGTAAGTATATATACAGTAAAACATTTGCAATTTCAACATTTGTTACCTGTAAAACTCAGTAACATTATTTACATTTATCGCATTGTACACCCATCACTACTGTTTCCACATTCTTCCATCACCCTTAAAAGAAGCTTCATGCTGCCTCACCATTGACTCCATCTTTCCCCCATTCTCCCACTCCTGGTAATCTCCAGTCGACTTTGATCTCTATACATTTGCCTTGAACAAGCTACTTTTTATCTAAGAAAAAAAAATTAAATGGAAAGGTACAACAAAAACTAATAAAAATGGTTACCTATAAGAGGAATGAAGAAAGAAAAAATTGAGCAAACTGTCTTCTTGTTTTAGTTTTGATTAGGAAGCAGGCAAAAGTTTAATACAATCATACAATATAATGTGGAAAAAAGTATTTTTTTTAACTCTGAAGCAAAATGAAAAGAACTTAACTGTGTATGAAGCTAGTGACTTAATGGCATAAAGAAGAATTATTTCAAGTCACTTTGAATCCTAGTAGTTTGCACAAGCTTTGTGGAATATATCTAAATGATAAATATAGAAAAAAAAAATCTTAAACTGCTATCATGATAACAGTTTAATAATAATATTGATATCGTTATTTTTAATTATTACCCATATAACAATGATCACGAGGAGGGTGCAGGATCAGGCAGTGTTTTGTTCTGTTGTACCTTGTGTTGCTATGAGTTGGAACCAACTCAACGGCACCTAACAATGACGACAACCCATATATCTTGGAATAAAGCAAATAAGCAATTATTGCTGCCAGTAGGAAATACAACTTTTATTACGTAAAAGAAATACAATTGTATACTCAAGAAATGCAGTAAAAACCCTATAGTCCAACAGCTGAATTGACAATATCACAATGAACTCACATAGTATTTTATTTCAACATAGTATTTCCTCGTCTGCCCACAGAAAAAGACTAGAAACAATGACCAGCCTAGTATTAGTGAATATCCTCAGCACAGAGACTGTGATCTCTAAATGCTTCTTTTCATTAAAAGGCATCAGAGTATCTTGAAGATGGCTGATTCCAGGTTTTGAGGGGAAAAAGTAGATGAGCCTGAAATATCTTGTTGAACCTGAAAACAAGCAAGCTGCTACTGTTTTGTATTAAAAGGAAAATGTGGTCACTTTTAAGAGCACTCTCATTCTGGAAAAGATGGGAAATTTGAACACTAAAAAAAAATAATGTTAATAAAGTGCATAAAAATGTAAACTTCGTGAATGAATAATGATACCAAAATGGTAAATAAAGGGGAACAGTCTAGCATTCCTCTTACCTTTGTAATAAAAATTTTACCTCAAGGTAGACAAAAAATTGAATGGAAATTTTTCTTTGCTTATAACTATTTCAGTTAATGAATGAAGAAGGAATGATAAAAGTAGAATATTGTATTCTGTATTTTTTACCTTCAATTAAAAAAAAAAAGATAACAGTTGCTAAAACCGATTACTGAAAAGTTGATAGGAAACTGTATAAGGAATAGATATGGTTGTCAACCTCTTTCACTCTTAGCGTCAGACACACATTCATACACACACGTACACACACAACACACACACATTAGACAAGAAGGAAACACGTACCTTCTGATGTGATCCAATGGGAATTGTTTAGCACCAACTATGGACGAAGATTCATTAACTACCTGCAATATACACATGACACGGCCTTGCTTGTAGAAAATAAAGGTGGCTTAAAGTACTTACTGATGAAGATAAAAAACTACAGCCTTCAATTTTGATTACACTTGAATGTGAACAAAACAAAAATTCTCACTACTGGACCAATAAGCAATATCATGATAAATGGAGAAGGAATTGTGGAATTGTCGATGATTTCACTCATTGGGTCAATAATCAATGTCCATGGAAACAGCAGCCAAGAAATCAAACATGGGATTGCATTGGGCAAATTAGCTGCAAAACACCTCTTAAAATTTTCAAAAGCAAAGATGTGACTTTGACGACTAAGATGTGGCCGGCCCAAGCCAGGGTATTTTCAATCACCTCATATGTATGTGAAAGCTGAATAATGAAAAAGGAAACAGGAGGAGAATTGATACATTTGACTTAATGGCACAAAGAAAAATTAGTGAAGAGTATTGAAAATACTGTAGACTGGCAGAAAAATGAACAAATCAGCTATGAAAGAAATACAGCCAGTATGCCCTCTAGAAGTGAAGAGGGTGAAACTTAGGCTTTCTTATTTTGGACATATCAGGAAAGACTGATTACTAAAAAAGGACATCATGCTTGGTAAGTTACAGAGTCAGCAAAACTTCAGAAAACCCTCTGTGAGATGGACTGATATAATAGCTCAAACAATGGACTCAAACATACCAAGAATCATGCAGATGGTGCAGGACTGGGCAAAGTTTTGCTGTGCTATACATAAGGTCACATGAGTTGGAGTCATCTCTGTGACACCTAATAACAACAACAATGTAAATTATCTGTGGCCAAAATATTCAGTTTTAATCTGATTGAGTCTCAAAATCTATTTACGAGATTACAATTACCACACGGGATAGAACAGCATGTTAAGAGACATCACAGAAAAGCAATTAGCAACATTTAGAGTGTAAGAAATTCTACAGGACAAGTGACTGATTTCTTCAACAACCTAATGGTAAGAAAAACAAGGAAAGAGAGGGCCCAATAGATTAAAGAGATTAGGAGATAGATGTATCAAACAAATAGCGTGTGTTGAGCATTTATAAAAATACTAGTTTGAACAAACAATAGTAAAAATTGTTTCCAAAAACAATTGGGGAAATTTGGACATTGACTAGATGATATTAAAAATATTTTAAATGCATTGTTGTTGTTGTTAGGTACCACCAAGTTGGCTCTGAATCATAGCAACTTTATGTATAACAAAACGAAACATTGCCAGGTCATGGGCCATCCTTAAAACAGTTGCTATGTTTGAGCTCATTGTTGCAGTTACTGTGCCAATCCTTCTCTATGAGGGTCACTGTTATGCCTACTACGACATCTTCCTATCACCAAATTCAACAACCTTCTCTTCCTTTTAGACTTTCCTGAACTAAATTGACTTCCTTTCCCTTAACATTCTCCACTGAATTGTTGTTGTTATTATTGTTGTTAAGTGCTGTCGAGTCAGTTCCTACTAATAGTGTCCGTACGTAAAACAGAATGAAACACTGCCCAGTCTTGAGCCATCTTTACCATTGTTGTTATGTTTGAACCCATTGTTGAAGCCACTGTGTCAGTCCATATCGTTGAGGATCTTCCTCTTTTTCACTGACCTTCTACTTTCCAAGCGTGATGTCCTTCTCCAGGGACTGGTCCCTCCTGGTAACATGTTCAAAGTATGTGAGAGGTAGTCTCGCCATCCTTCCTTCCAAGGAGCACTCTGGCTGCACTTCTTCAAGACAGATTTGTTCATTCTTCTGGAAGTCCATGGTATATCCAATATTCTTTGCCAACATTATAATTGAAAGGTGGCAATTCTTCTTCAGTCTTCTTTAATCATTGGCCAACGTTCTCATGCATACGAGTTGATTGAAAATACTACGGCTTGATTCAGAAGCAAGGTTCAAAAGCAAAGTGATAGCTCTGCTTTTTAACACTTTAAAGAGGTCTTTTGCAGAAGATTTGCCCAATGCAAAGTGTCATGAGATTTCTTGACTGCTGCTTACATGGGCATTGATTGTGGATCCAAGTAAAATAAAATCCTTGACAAATTCAATATTTTTTTCCATTTATCATGATGTTACTTATTTGTCCAGTTGTGAGAATTTTTGTTTCTTTATGTAGAGGTGTAATCCATGCTGAAGGCTATAGCCTTTGATCTTCATCAGCAAGTGCTTCAAATCCTCTTTGCTTTCAGCAAACAAGGTGTTATCTGCGTATCAGAGATTGTTAACGAGTCTTCTACCAATCCTGATGCCATGTTCTTCTTGGATTTTCTCAGCATAGAGATTGAATAACCATGGTGAAAGGACACTACCCTGATGCACACATTTCCTGACTTTAAACCACGCAGTATCCCTTTGCTCTGTTTCAATGACTGCCTCTTAGCCTATGTACAGGGTCGGCATGAGCACCCTTAAGTGTTCTGGAATTCCTATTATTCTCAATATTATCCGTAATTTATTATGACCCACACAGTCAAATGCCTTTGCATAGTCAACGAAACACAGGTAAACATCTTTCAGGTATTCTCTGCTTTTAGCAAAGGTCCATCTGACATCAGCAATGATATTCCTTGTTACATGTCTTCTTCTGAATCCATCTTGTCTTTCTGGCAGTTCCCTGTCAATGTACTGCTGCAAGTGGTTTTGAATTATCTTCACCAAAAATTTACTTGCTTGTGATATTAATGATATGTCTTGACCATTTCTGCTTTCTGTTGGATCACCTATCTTTGCAACGGGCACAATTACGGATCTCTTCCAGTTACTTGATCAGGTAGCTGTCTTGCAAATTTCTTATCAAAGATGAGTGAGTACTTCCAGCATTGTATTAGTTTGTTGAAACATCTCAAGTGGTATTCTGTCAATTCCTGGAGACTTGTTTTTTTGCCAGTGCCTTCAGTCAGCTTGGACTTCTTCCTTCAAGACCATTAGTTCTTGATCATATACTACCGCCTGAAATGGTTGAATGTCTGATTTAAAATGTCCGATACCAGTCTATTTCAGCTCACTAATGGATATTAACCTTTATGCCTTCCATTTCAGTTTTTATGAGCACCCACTTTCCTAGATTCATACTTCATACACTGCACATCCCGATTACTAATGGATGTTTACAGCTGTTTCTTGTCATTTTGAGTTATGCCACATCAGCAAATGAAAGTCCTGAAAGCTTTACTCCATCCTTGTCATTAAGGTCAACTCTACTTTGTGGAGACAGCTCCTCCCCAGTCATAATTTGAGTGGCTTCCAACCTGAGCAGCTCATCTTTCAGCACTGTATCAACAATGTTCCACTGCTATCCATAAGGTTTTCACTGGCTACTTTTTTAGAAGTAAATCACCAGGTCCTTCTTCCTAGTCTGTCTTAGGAAGCTCTCCTGAAACCTGTCTACCATGGGTGACCCTGGAGGTATTTGAAATACCAGTGGTGTAGCTTCCAGCATCACAGCAACAAACAAGCCCTCACAGTAGGAAAAACAGACCAAAAAAAAAAAAAAAAAAACCCATTGCCATCAAGTCGATTTTGACTCATAGTGACCTTATAGGACAGAGTAGAACTGCCCTATAGAGTTTCCAAGGAACATCTGGCAGATTTGAACTGCTGACCCTTTGGTTAGCAGCCATAGCACTTAAGCACTATGCCACCAGGGTTTCCAACTGACAGACTAGTGATGGTTAAATGCATTGGGTCTGATAATGGTATTATAGTTAGCATACCAAATAGGATCCTTATCTTTTAAAGAAACAAGCTGAAATGTTGATGGATAAAATTATATGATGTCTTTAATTTGATTTAAAACTTTCCAGAGGAGTGAGGAAATTATGGATGAAGTGTAACTAAATCAATATTGACCACGTATTGGTAACTATTGAATCTTGGTGAAGGATATAAGGTGTTTTAATGTAACATCTTTAATTTTATATACACTTAAATTTTTCCATATTAAAAAAGGTTAAAAAGTAACATTTTAAAATAATATTAGTAGTAATTAGCTAAGGGTTATAGGATTTAAGACTTACTTTTCTCACTGTACTTTATGTGTATATACATTTTTCAGATGAGAATATATAACTTTCATGACCATAAAAAAAAGGCATATATATTTTAAGTGAACTGAAAACCAAATCTGAGCTGCTCTGTCCAGGAGCAAATGCCCTGACATTTGCCAAGGATCACTAACTCTATCCATGAACTTTGAAATAACTGTGATATACTAGGAGAATATCTAACAAAAAGCTGACATGGATTCAAATCTCAAATAAGCCCTTTATAACTTGTGTGACCCTGGATTTAATTCTTAGAGTCACATTTTTTGACTATTTAAGGACAGCCTAAGGCAGAGTTTATGTGATTAATCTGTTGGTGAGGTACAATCCTACGGTAGCAAGAGTGAGGGACAAAAGGGCAAAGAGACAGGGAAAGACTAGAAACAAATACACCAAGAAACCAAAACTATTACCATCGAGCCGATTCCGACTCATAGTAATCCTATAGGACAAAGTAGAACTGCCCCATAGGATTTCCAAGGAGGGGGCTGGTGAATTTGAATTGCTGACATTTTGATTAGCAGCCAACCTCTTTATCACTGCACCATCAGGGCTCCACAAGCAAATACGTGGTGGCAACTTATTACCAAGTTGGTTACACCTTCACAAGACAGAAGTAGATTGCCCTGTCTAGCAGGATATTTTGCAGGCAAGCTGTGTGGAAATACCATACCTCAGCACTGCCCTTCCAGGGAAAGAAGGGACAAGTATTTATCTGCTAGGTCCTTCCCAACTCTTTCTCACTGATCCTATTTAGCTCCATGAGGCCTTCACTCTCTGCCTCTCTGGCTCTCTCCCCCATCATTCTGGGTTTGTTACTTACTCTCCTTAGGTTGTTCGTGGAATCAGACTGAGTACCAAAATGGCAGTGGTACATCTGAATTCAGAATTGTTGGAGGACAGAGTCCTGGAGGTAGGGTTGGGATGGACAATAGCAGGCAAAATAGAAGCCGTGTGGAAAAAACTAGCCTTGCTCCAGACACTGTTTTAGGAGATGTTGTGGTATGAACTGTGTTCTCCCAAAGTGTGTGTCAACTTGGCTAGGCTGTGATTTCCAGTATTGTGTGGTTGTTCTCCATTTTGCTGTCTGATATAATTATCCTATGTGCTGTAATTCCTAACCTCTAATAGAAACCCCAGTGGCGTAGTGATTAAGAGCTGCTGCTGATAACTAAAAGATCAGCAGTTTGAATTCACCAGGCACTCCTGGTAAACTTTATGGGGTTGTTCTACTCCATCCTGTAGGGTTGCTATGAGTCAGAATCAACTCAACAGCAACGGGTTTTTTAATGACGTCAATGAGGTAGGATTAGAGGTAGTTACATTAATGAGACAAGGCACAACCTACAGGATTAGGTTGTATCTTGAGTCAGTCTCTTTTGAGATATGAAAGAGAAAAGTGAGCAGAGAGGAAAGGGACCTCACTGCCACCAAGCAAGAAGAACCAGAAGTACAGAACATCCTTTAGACTCAGGGCTCCTGTGCTGAGAAGCTCTTATTCCCAGGGAAAGACTGATGACAAGGACATTCCCACATAGCCAACAAAGAGATAAAGTCTTCCCTGGAGCTGGTACACTGAATTTGAACTTCTAGCCTCCTAAACTGTGAGAGAATAAACCTGTTTGTTAAAGCTATCTACTCGTGGTATTTCTGTTACAGAAGCACTAGACAGATAAGACAGGAGATGAGGCATATGAAGCTATATTCTAAGATTTTCTTTGGGAAGCAGCAGAAGCCCAGTGTCAGATAGGTTGAAGAAACATGGAGTGGCATATAAATGGGGTCCAATAAAAACTCTCTAATTTACATATGAAGTCCCTGGAGGAACAGTGGTTAACACTATTGGTTGCTAACCAAAAGGTTGGCAATTCAAATTTACCCAGACGTACCTCCGAAGAAAGGTCTGATGATCTACTTCCAAGAAATCAGCCGTGGAAAACCTTATGGAGCACAATACTTCTCTGATACACATGAAGTCTTCTTAAGTAGCAATCAACTCCAAGATACTGAACTTTTTTTTTTTTAAACTTAAACTTGAGTTGTGATGAATAATCGAGGCAATACATAAATGAATTCTATGATTTTAGGCACTATCTGGCTGAGTCAGCATTCAACAAATGGTTACTTCTGTTTGTTTGTAAGAGACATATCCAACTTTCAAAGAGCTTACCACACAATGTAATTTAAGATTTCTCCTAGCGGGCAGCATGAATTGGGGAAAAATCAAAACCAAACCCATTGTTGTCGAGTCGATTCTGACTCATATCAACCCTGTAAGACAGAGTAGAACTGCCCCATAGAGTTTCCAAGGCTATAAGTCTTTACAGAAGGAGACTGCCACATCTTCCTTCCTCTTTTTTGGTTAGCAGCTGAGCACATAACCACTGTGGCACCAGGGCTCCTTCATGAATTGGGGAAGGAGGATCCAAATTACAGTTACTTGAGAATGTTTCATTTTCAAGCCACTATGCTATAATTTCCAGCGCAGTGTGGGTTCAGTGGTAGAGTTCTCACCTTCCGAGGGGGAGAGAAGTTTTGATTCCTGGCCAATTCATCTCATGCACAGTCACCACCCATCTGTCAGTGGAGGCTTGTGTTGTTATGATGGTAAGCAGATTTCTGTAGAACTTCCACAATAAGGGGGACTAGAAAGAAAGGCCTGAGATCTACTTCTGAAGACATCTCCCTCCATTGTGCATAGGGTTGCCATGATCTGAGGGTCAAACGGATGGTAGCTAAAAACAACATGATTTCATCTCAGCCTATGAGCTGTTTGTAACTTATAGACAGCTGGCTCTACAAATTAATGTAAGCAGGAAGAGAAGGGTATATTAAAGTTTGAGTCTTTGAATTATCATGAAAAAGATTTCAGACCTATGGCCTGATACATGCATATATATATACATATGACGAAACTAGATCTTACATACTTTGGACATGTTGTCAGGAGGGATCAGTCCCTGGAGAAGGACATCATGCTTGGCAGAGTACAGGGTCAGAGGAAAAGAGGAAGACCCTCAACGAGGTGGATTGACACAGTGACTGCAACAATGAGCTCAAGTATAACAATGATTGTGAGAATGGCTCAGGACCGAGCAGTGTTTCGTTCTGTTGTGCATAGGGTCACTATGAGTCGGAACCGACTCAATGGCACCTAACAACAACAATATATATAATTTTTTTTTTCCAATTAAACAAAACTCCTACCTTTCGTTTACCTTCCCCTCTTTCTACCCTGTATCTTCCTTAATACCTCTTATAGTTAAAAGTCTGGGCATTGGGGAAAAAAAGGTTAATTCAAACCCCACATTTGAAACTGAAGAGCTAAATGCAAATTGCTTAACTTCTTAATCTTTAGTTCCCTCGATTGTAACTAACGAGTTGCAAGGATTAAATGGAACAACATCTGTAAAATGCTTAGCACTACCTATCTACTGACAAAGTCTAATATTTGTCACTGCAGTCAAAGCATTTCACATCTTTCTCATGTCTAGAAAGGACTCCAACAGCTGCTGAACTGCTCACCTCTACCCCCTAAGTTCTCTTCACATCATGACCGAGAAAGTCTCCTCAAAGGCAATTCGTTTAATTTTATTCTCTTCCTTGAATTCCTTCACTGGCTTCTCATTGGCAAAATATAAATGTGAAATTCCTGAACTTTGCACCACCTCTCCTTCCAGCTTCATTCCTCACTATCTCCCATAGTAGCCGGATGCATACTTGAATCTCTCTTCTAGAGCCTTACCCCTGGAATGTCCTTCTTCCCTTGGCACCCAGCTAATTTCTGCTTGTCATTCAAGTCTCAGCTGATGTGGTTCTTCTAAGCTTCCAAAGAGCCTTGTGTATTCATCTATCATGGTATTTATCATATCATTTGGATATAGTTTGCTCTTCTGTTCTTCCTCTATACTGTACATTCTACAAGGACTTATCGTCAGTGCCCCAGATACAAGTGCATTGGAGACATACAATAAATACTGTTGAATCAATGAAAAGGTGAATAAATAAATGGCATTTGCAGGTTCATCCTTCTTGATCTAGCCAATAAACAATTGAATGATTCATACGCTTTAGACAGAATAAGCTTTGAGATAACATTAACTGATTGAGATAATATTAAATAATTTATGGAAAAATAAGGTGATAGAAAATCTCTACAAGAAGTTAGATTTGACATATTTTAAGCTTTGTGTTCACCATGGAAAAATATCCCAAAAGAGGAATCAGTGGCCTAAAGACGGCAGTCTCTCATGAAGGTGGCTGCACAGATGTTCTAGGAGGTAGGACACAGGGGCTCTCTGCTTAGGATAAATGGTGAGGGTCCCAACCAGAAGAGTCACTCACTTTTGCTGATCTTTGAGGGCCTGGGGAAGGGATGTCCTCAGTAGTAATAACAGTGTTCACACCACACGTAGTTATTCTGATTTTTCTGAAAGACATAATACCCAAGATCTGGGTATAATTCAACTGATGAGAGAGAAGCATGGAAAATAACTGATATTAAACTTCTTGCAAATCTTCGTGACTGCTGAGTTGGATTTGAACTGATTTAGAAAAGTAAAAAATGTGACATTACTTTCATGTCCATTAAGTGTCATGGACAATCCATAAGGTTTACGTATTTCATTATGGATAATCATACAATTCAGAGGGTTTTTAAAAATTCCCTCCCTGATTTCACCTAAGATAATTTCATAGCAGTGCATGCAAATTCCATCATATTTGTTTCATCTGGTTTCCTCTGTCACCTCCAACACAGTTCCAAAATTGAAATGCTGTTGTTGTTGACTTGGTCTCTAATTTCACCTAAGCATCATCTTTTCATTCTCCTGGGTTCCTTCTGTTTCCAATTATTATAGAATGATGAGTGAAGTGGAGGAGCTAAAACAGCTTTTTAGCAAAGACAATTTAACAAATGGTGGTTGTTGTTCTTAGGTGCCATAGAGTTGGTTTTGACTCATACTGACTGTATATACAACAGGAGGAAACACTCCCTGGTCCTGCGCCATCCTCACAATCATTGTTATGCTCGAGACCATTATTGCAGTCACTGCGTCAATCCATTTCATTGACGATCTTCCTCTTTTTCTCTGACCCTCTACTGTACCAAGCTTGATATTATTCTCCAGGGACTGACCCCTCCTGATAGTATGTCCAAAGTATGTGAGACATAGTCTCACCATTGTTGCTTCTAAGGAACATTCTGGTTGTACTTCTTCCAAGACAGATTTGTTCATTCTTTTGGCAGTCCGTGGTTTATTAAAAATTCTTCACCAACACCACAATTCAAAGGCTTCAATTCTTCAGTCATCCTTATTCATCATACAGCTTTCCCATGCATATGAGGTGACTGAAAACACCATGGCTTAGGTCAGACTCACCTTAGTCTTCAAGGTGACATCTTGGCTTTTGAACACTTTAAAGAGGTCTTTTGCAGCAGATTTTCCCAATGTAATACGTCTTTTGATTTCTCGACTACTGCTTCTATGGATGTTGATTGTGGGTCCAAGTAAAATGAAATCCTTGGCAACATCAATCTTTTCTCCATTTGTCATAATGTTGCTTATTGGTTCAGTTGTGAGGATTTTTGTTTTCTTTACGTTGAGGTGTAATCTATGCTGAAGGCTGTAGCCTTTGTTCTTTATCAGTGTTTCAAGTCCTTTTCACTCTCAGCAATCAAGGTTGTACCTCTCCATAATACAGGTTGTTAATGAGTCTTCCTCCAATCCTAATGTCGTGTTCTTCTTTGTATAGTCCAGCTTCTCCGATTATTTGCTCGGCATATAGATAGAATAAGTATGGTGAAAGGATACAACATGATACACTATTTTCCTGATTTTAACCACACAGTATCCCCTTGTTCTGTTTGAAAGAATAGCTTTTGATCATTGTATAGGTTCCTCATGAGCACAATTAAGTGTTCTGGAATTCCTATTCTTCAAAATGTTATCCATAATTTGTTTTGATCCACACAAACAAATACTTTTGCATAGTCAATAAAACACAGGTAAACATCTTTCTGGTATTCTCTGCTTTCAGCCAGGATCCATCTGACATCAGCAATGATATCCCTTGTTCCAGGTCCTCTTCTGAATCCAGCTTGAATTCCTGGCAGTTCCATGTCAATATACAGCTGCAGCTGCTTTTGAATGATCTTCAGCAAAATTTTACTTGCATGTGATATTAATGATATCGTTTGATAATCTCTGCGTTTGGTTGGATCACCTTTCTTGGGAATAGGCATATAGATCTCTTCCAGTTGATTTTCCAGCTAGCAGTCTTCCAAATTTCTTGGCATAGATGAGTGAGCACTTTCAGCCGTAGTATCGAGAATACCAGAAAGTAGTTTACCTGTGTTTTATTGACTACACAAAGGCATTCGACTGTGTGGATCATAACGAATTATGGATAATATTGCAAACAATGGGAATTCCAGAACACTTAATTGTACTTATGGGGAATCTGTACTTAGATCAAGAGGCAGTTGTTCAAACAGAACAAGTAGATACTGTGTGGTTTAAAGTCAGGAAAGGTGTGCATCAGAGTTGTAGCCTTTCACCATACTTATTCAACTTGTGTGCTGAGCAAACAATCTGAGAAGCTGGGCTATATGAAGAAGAATGCAGCATCAAAATTGGAGGAAGACTCATTAACAACCTGCAGTATGCAGGTGACGCAACCTTGCTTGCTGAAAGTGAAGAGGACTTGAAGCACTTGCTGGTGAATTTCAAAGACAGCCTTCATTACGGATTACACCTCAACATAAAGAAAACAAAAATCCTCACAACTGGACCAATAGGCAAGATCATGATAAATGGAGAAAAGATTGATGTTGTCAAGGATTTTATTTTACTTGGATCCACAATCAATGCCCATGGCAACAGCCGTCAGGAAACCAAATGACATATTGCATTGGGCAAATCTGCTGCATGAGACCTCTTTAAAGTGTTCAAAAGCAAAGATGCCACTTTGAGGGCTAAGGTGAGTCTGACCCATATATTTTCAATTGCCTCATATGCATGCCAAAACTATATGATGAGTAAGGAAGACCAAAGAAGAATTGATGCCTTGTGTTATGGTGTTGTTAAATAATATTGAAGAACGAACATATCTGTCTTGGAAGAAATACAGCCACAGTGCTGTTTAGGAGGGAGGATAGTGAAATTTCATCACATGTATTTTGGACATGTTATTAGAAGGGACCAGTCCCTGGAGAAGGACATCAAGCTTGGTAAAGTGCAGGGTCATAGAAAAAGAGGAAGACTCTCAATGAGGTGGATTGACACAGTGGCTGAAACAATGGGCTCAAGCATAACAAGGACTGTGAGGATACCGCAGGACCGGACAGTGTTTCGTTCTGTTGTACTCAAAGGTACCTAGCAACAACAACAATATTATATTATTGCAATAAACTTCTCACCTGAAATATTCCCTTCATCCTAATTCCTGAACTTAAAACTGTCTTTTAAAAATATGGTAGCAGCTCTAGGAGATTTTCAAGTTAATATGAATGAGTTCACATCAATTTCCCCCTGATCCCTGACTCTGGCTTAGGTGAACCAAGAGAAATGGCTTTTGAGGAGTAAAGACAGGGAAGAATAAGAGGTTATTTTGGTAAACATGGAGGATATTTTGGGGTGAGCTAAGCATGAGTGAGCTGAGATAGCAGGGTCTGAAGATATCATAAATGTCCCTGGGGAGACCAGCTTGGGAGAGAGGCCGGAAGCCAACCAAGAACAAATATGACTTGTTTCAAATTTTGACTTACAACAAGAGTACTCTAGGGGAATACACTATTCCTTCTCTTTCTTTCATTCTTTTCTGTCTGAAATATTATTCTCAGAACCTGTAAATCAGGCTTATATTAGTATAGTCCTCCAGCTATAATCAAGTTAGATGCAAATCAGACATTGTGAGCTAGCCTGAGACATCATGTATCCTTTATAACAGCATTTCTGTATGACACCATGCCGTTCTTCCCCCAAAACCGAGTTCTCAAAAGATAAAGACTGACTGAAGGACAATCCTCCCTACCTGAAATCTGTTTTTGAAGCTTCAGTCTAGGGTTTCTGATTTATGACAGAAAATTTTATCCATGTAGAGCAGAGTCATCCAGATGTTCTCTTTTTCTTAAAGTATTAATTATGAATGAAAGTCTTGGAGGTCATAGTCTTAAGAATGTTTCTTTTCTCTTTGCCTACCCCATAGCAATGACAACTGAATTCAGGTATGTGATATTTTAAATAAAAAAATCAAATGCTCAAAGTCCCTTTGAGGATACTGTGTTCTTCTATTTAAATGACCTCTTAGGGAGCATTAAAGACTTCAGGTTTTAACCTATTCTAGGTGTGTCTCCATATTAGGAGTGTTACCACCTCACACCTTAACCCTGCCTTCAGTCAAGTGCTGCTGCAATTAGGCTGTAAGTAGCTAATTAAGAGGGTGCTTAATGTACTGGAGTTGAGAGCTCTTTCTATTCAGAGCATTAGTTCTACTCTATTAGGAGTTACAAATAAAACAATTCAATAACCTGAATCCACTCCAAACAAAATAATAGCTGGTATCTTTAGGGAGGCATAACTCCAGTCAGAATAAATATATGTGGGAATTACTTTCTCCTTCCTCCTGTCTCGAATATTACTAAGTTACCAATTCCAGAAGGAAGAGATGAAAAGCACATCTGCATTTCTCAGATTACAAATCTCTTTAGCCTGTATTTGTAGAACGGTACTCATTTTCACTGTTAGCACTGTTGCCGTCATCATGTCTGGATCTGTGTTTCTTTTTTTTTCTTAAATAATATTTTATTGAGTTTTTGGTGAAAGTTTACACAGCAAGGTAGGTTCCCATTTGACAATTTCCACACAAATTGTTCAGTGACATTAGTTACATTTATCACAATGTGCCAACATTCTCTTTGTGTTCTGTTTGTTCCATTTTGAGCACTTTAGTTTCCCTGCCTGAATGCAGAAATTATCAAACAATATCATTAATATCACATGCAAGCAAAATTTTGCTGAAGATCATTCAAAAGCGGCTGCAGCTGTATATCAACAGGGAACTGCCAGAAATTCAGGCCAGATTCAGAAGAGGAGATGGAACAAGGGGTATCATTGCTGATGTCAGATGGATCCTGGCTGAAAGCAGAGAATACCAGAAGGATGTTTACCTGTGTTTTATTGACTATGACTATTGATTGTGTGGATCATAACAAATTATGGATAACGTTTTGAAGAACAGGAATTCCAGAACATTTAATTGTGCTCGTGAGGAACCTGTACATAGATCGAGAGGCAGTTGTTCAGACAGAACAAAGGGATACTGAGTGGTTTAAAGTCAGGAAAGTGTGCGTCAGGGTTATATCCTTTCACCATACCTGTTCAATCTGTATGCTGAGCAAATAATCCGAGAAGCTGGACTGTATGAAGAAGAACAGGACATCCGGTTTGGAGGAAGACTCATTAACAACTTTTGGTATGCAGATGACACAACCTTGCTTGCTGAAAATGAAGAGAACTTGAAGCACTTACTAATGAAGATCGAAGGCCACAGCCTTCAGTATGGATTGCACCTCAACATAAAGAAAACAAAAATCCTCACAACTGGACCAGTGAGCAACATCATGATAAACGGAGAAAAAATCTAAGTTGTCAAGGATTTCATTTTACTTGGATCCGCAATCAACACCCATGGAAGCAGCAGTCAAGAAATCAAAAGATGCATTGCATTGGGCAAATCTGCTGCAAAGGACCTGTTTAAAGTTTGAAAAATAAAGATGTCACCTTGAAGACTAAGGTGTGCCTGACCCAAGCCATGGTGTTTTCAATCGTGTCATATGAATTGGAAAGCTGGACAATGAATAAGGAAGACCAAAGAAGAATTGAAGGCTTTGAATTGCGATGTTGGCGAAGAATTTTGAATATACCATGGACTGCCAAAAGAACGAACAAATCCGTCTTGGAAGAAGTACAACCAGAATGTTCCTCAGAAGGAAAGATGGTGAGAATGCATCTTACAAACTTTGGACGTGTTATCAGGAGAGGTCAGTCCCTGGAGAAGGGCATCATGCTTGATAGAGGGTCAGTGGAAAAAAGGAAGACCCTCAACAAATTGGACTGACACAGTGGCTGCAACAATGGGCTCAAGCATAACTGATTGTGAGCATGGCGCAGGACCAGGCAGTGTTTAGTTCTGTGGTACATAGGGTCGCCATGAGTCGGAACCGACTCGATGGCACCTAACAACAAAACAGTTTCTCTGGCCCCTTATTTTCTCATCCTTTCTTATGAGTAATTGCTGACATTTTGGCCTCATACTGATGGTTTTTAAATAAGGCACCAATCTTACAGGTAACATTCTTTATTTTGTGTGCAGCTCTTATATTTTGGTAAAAGGTGATCAAGTGGGTAGGCTAGGTTCTAGGTTTAAAGAGTGTCTCAGGGCAATAGCCTCAGGTAGTCCTCTCTTCTCTACCATTACAGTCTGTCTGGCTTATTTATTTAAATAAAAATTTGAGTTCTGCTCCATATTTTTCTCCCATTCTATCCAAGACTAACTATTCCGACTCCAGTCAGAATGATCAGTGGTGGTAGCTGGGCACCATCAAATTTTTCTGGTGTCAATGTAGATGAAGTTGTAGCTCATGTAGACTTGTTTCTTCTCTGAGCTTCTGGTTACCTTCTTATTGTTTTGCTCCTGGTGAGTAGTGACCAGTAGTTGTGTCTTAGATAGACGCTCACAAGCTTTTAAGATCCGAGACTCTACTCACTTCACTAGGATGCAGATCATGGTTTTTGTGAACTATGTTATGCCAATTGACTGAGTTGTCATATAAGACTGAGTTGTCCTATAAGACTACGGTCCTAAGTCTTCAAACCCAGAAATCCAATGTTGGAAGGTGCTTGGTTGTGTCTGAGGGGTATCTGTTTTTGTGTCTTCAATGAATATATGTACCTATGCTCACATATTTGTATTAACATGTACCCATAGATATTTCTGGCTGTTCTCACACCTGTACCTACCCATATACCAGGTTGCCTATACCCATATGTATGTGCTCACTTATTTTTACTTTGATAGTGCTGTGCTCACTATATTCACATTCAGTGCCACTTTTCCCATCAAAAAAAATAATAAGTCTCCATGGTCTGAAGCATACTTTCCTCTCCCCTCCTCCCACCATTACCACCAATGAATACAGGTCTTTATTTATTTATCCTTGTCTTCTTTTAAAAGAGGAATCAAACAATATTTGTCCTTATATGCTTGACTTATTTCACTTAGCATTATGCTCTCCAGGTGCATCCATGTTATAATATGGACTCATCATTGTCCTTTATGGTTTGCTTATCCATTCATCTGCTGATGGACATTTCAGTTGTTTCCATTTATTTGCTATTGGAATGAAGTAGCAATGAGTGTAGATGTGCATAAGTCTGTTCATGTCATTATTTTTAGGTCTCTAAGGTATTTACCTAGGAGTGGTATTGCTGAATCATAGGGTTGTTCTAGTTCTAGTTTTTTGAGGAGGTACCATACCATTTTCCATCGTGGTTGTACCATTTTACAGTTCTACCAGAAATGGATAAGGGTTCCATCTCCCCACATCCTCAGAAACATTAGTGGTTATCGGTTTATATCAGTGCCATTTTAGCCAGGGTAAGATAGTATCTCACTGTAATTTTGATTTGCATCTCTCAAATGGCTAGTGATGGTGAAAATATTTTTATATTTTTGTTGGCTGCTTGAATGTCCTCTTGGTGACCATTCTGTTCATGTCCTTTCATTTTGTGATTGCGTTGTTTGCCTTTTTGTTGTTGAGTTGTTGCAATTTTCAATAGATTTTAGAGATTGCATCCTAATTAGATAAGTCGTTTTTGAAATTTTTTTCAGAATTTGTAGGTTATCTATTTACTTTTTTAATAAAATCTTTTGATGAGCAGAAATTTTTTAATTTTTATGAGATCCTATTTATCTATTTTGTCTTCTTTTATCTGTGCATTTTTTGCAATGTCTGTTATCCTATTTTTATAAAAGATTAGGTCCCATAGTTCTCTCCCTATGTTTTCTTTCAGAAATATTAAGGTTTTAGACTTAATATTTAAGTTTTGATCCGTTTTCAGTTAGCTTTTTTGTATGTTGTGAGGTATGGGTCTTGTTTCATTTTTCTGCAGGTGGATATCCAGTTTTGCCAGGCCTATTTATTAAAGAGACTGTTTCTGCCTGCACTAAATGGACTTTGACCTCTTGTTGAAAATCAGTTATCCTTAGATGTGTTGTTGTTACGTGTGGTTCAGTCGGTTCCAACTCATTGCTACCCTGTTTACAACAGAATAAAACACTGCCTGGTCCTCCACCATCCTCACAATCTTTGCTATGCTTGAGCCCATTGTGTCAGCCACTGTGTCAATGCATCCTGATGAGGGCCTTCCTCTTTTTTGTTGACCCTCCACTTTATCAAACTCGATGTCCTTCTCCAGGGACTGGTCCCTACTGATAAGAAGTCCAAAATATGTCAGATGAAGTTTTCCCATCCTTTCTTTTAGGAGCATTCTGACTATACTTCCAAGACAAACTTGTTCATTTTTCTGGCAGTCCATGGAATATTCAGTAGTCTTCACCAGCACCATAATTCAAATGCATCAGTTCTTCCCAGATCTTCCTTATTTGTTGTTCAGCTTTCACATACATATGAGGTGATTGAAAATATCATGGCTTGGGCCAGGTGCAAGTGACATCTTTGCTTTTTAATACTTTAATGAGGTCCTTTGCAGCAGATTTGCCCACTGCAATACATATTCTGATTTCTTGACTGCTGCTTCCAAGGGCATAGATTATGAATCCAAGTATAACAAAATCCTTGACAACTTCGACCTTTTCTCCGTTTATCATGATGTTGCTCATTGGTCCAGTTGTGAGGATTTTTGTTTTCTTTACATTAAGATTTAATTCATACTGAAGGCTTTCATCTTCGGTCTTCATCAGTAAGTTCTTCAAGTCCTCTTCACCTTCAATAAGCAAGGTTGTGTCATCTGCACGTCACAGATTGTTAATGAGTCTTCCTCCAATCCTGATGCCATGTTCGTCTTCCTATAGCCCAGATTCTCTAATTATTTGCTCACCATACAAATTGAATAAGTATGGTGAAAGGATACAATCCTGAGGCACAACTTTCCACTTAGTACCCTTTGTTCTGTTCCAACAACTGCCTCTTGATCTAAGTATTTTTTCCACATAAGCACAATTAAGTATTCTGGAATTCCCCTTTTTAATAATGTTATTCATAATTTTTTATGATTCACATAGTTGAATGCCTTTGTATAGTCAATAAAGCACAGGTAACCATCTTTTTTTTTTTTAATAATTTTTATTGTGCTTTAAGTGGAAGTTTACAAATCAAGTCAGTCTCACACAAAAACCCATATACACCTTACTACACACTCCCAATTACTCTCTCCCCTAATGAGACCGCCTGCACTCTCCCTCCACTCTGTCTTTACATGTCCATTTTGCCAGCTTCTAACCCCCTCCACCCTCTCATCTCCACTCCAGGCAGAAGATGCCAACATAGTCTCAAGTGTCTCTCTGATCCAAGAAACTCACTCTTCACCAGCATCCCTCTCCAACCCATTGCCCAGTCCAATCCATGTCTGAAGAGTTGGCTTCAGGAATGGTTCCTATCCTGGGCTAAGAGAAGGTCTGGGGGCCATGACCACTGGGGTCCTTCCAGTCTCAGTCAGACCATTAAGTCTGGTCTTATGAGAATTTGGGGTCTGCATCCCACTGCCTCCGGCTCCCTCAGGGATTCTCTGTTGTGTCCCCTGTCAGGGCAGTCATCAGTTGTAGCCAGGTCTCAGGATGATGTAGTCAGGTCTCAGGATGATGTAGTCTCTGGTTCATGTGGCCCTTTCTGTCTCTTGGACTTGTAATCGCCTTGAGTCCTTGGTGTTCTTCATTCTCCTTTGATCCAGGTGGGTTGAGACCAATTGATGCATCTTAGATGGCTGCTTGTTAGTGTTTAAGACCCCAGACGCCCCTCTTCAAAGTGGGATGCAGAATGTTTTCTTAATAGATTTTATTATGCCAATTGACTTAGATGTCCCTGAAACCATGGTCCCTAGACCCCTGCCCATGCTACACTGGCCTTCGAAGCATTCAGTTAATTCAGGAAACTGCTTTGCTTTTGGTTTAGTCCAATTGTGCTGACCTCCCCTGTATTGTGTGCTGTCTTTCCCTTCACCTAAACTAGTTCTTATCTAGTATCTAATTAGTGAATGCTCCTCTCCCACCCTCCTACCCTCCCCTCTCTCGTAACCACAAAAGATGTTTTCTTCTCAGTTTAAACTATTTCTGAAGTTCTTATAATGTGGTCTTATACAACATTTATCCTTTTGCAACTGACTAATTTCACTCAGCATAATGCCTTCCAGGTTCCTCCATGTTATGAAATGTTTCACAGATTCCTCACTGTTCTTTAACGATGCATAGTATTCCCTTTTGTGAATATACCGTAATTTATTTATCCATTCATCCATTGATGGGCACCTTGGTTGCTTCCATCTTTTTGCTATTGTAAACAGTGCTTCAATAAACATGGGTGTGCATATATCTGATCGTGTTAAGGCTCTTATTTCTCTAGGATATATTCCAAGGGGTGGTATTGTTGGATCGTATGTAGCTTTTTAAGGAAGCACCAAATCGATTTCCAAAGTGGTTGTACCATTTGACATTCCCACCAGCAGTGTAGAAGTGTTCCAGTCTCTCCACAGCCTCTCCAACGTTTATTATTTTGTGTTTTTTGGATTAATGCCAGCCTTGTTGGAGTGAGATGAAATCTCATTGTAATTTTGATCTCCATTTCTCTAATGGCTAATGATCGTGAACATTTCCTCATATATCTGTTAGCTACCTGAATGTCTTCTTTAGTAAAGTGTCCCTTCATATCTTTTGCCCATGTTTTAATTGAGTTATTTGTCTTTTTGCAGTTGAGTTTTTGCAGTATCATGTAGATTTTAGAGATCAGGTGCTGATCAGAAACGTCATAGCTAAAAACTTTTTCCCAGTCTGTAGGTAATCTTTTTACTCTTTTGGTGAAGCCTTTGGATGAGCATAAGTGTTTGATTTTTAGGAGCTCCCAGTTATCTAGTTTTTCTTCTGCATTGTTAGTAACGTTTTGTATACTGTTTATGCCATGTATTAGGGCTCCTAGGATTGTCCCTATTTTTTCTTCCATGATCTTTATTGTTTCAGATTTTATATTTAGGTCTTTGATCCATTTTGAGTTAGTTTTTGTTCATGGAGTGAGGTATGGGTCCTGTTTCATTTTTTTTGCAGATGGATATCCAGTTAGGCCAGCACCATTTGTTAAAAAGACTGTCTTTTCCCCATTTAACTGTTTTGGGGCCTGTGTCAAACATCAACTGCTCATATGTGGATGGATTTATGTCTGGATTCACAATTCTGTTCCATTGGCCCATGTATCTGTTGTTGTACCAGTACCAGGCTGTTTTGACTACTGTGGCAGTATAATAGGTTCTAAAATCAGGTAAAGTAAGGCCTCCCACTTTGTTCTTTTTCAGTAATGCCTTATTTATCTGGGGCCTCTTTCCCTTCCATATGAAGTTGGTGATTTGTTTCTACAACTCATTAAAGAATGTCATTGGGATTTGGATCAGAATTGTATTAAATGTATAGATTGCTTTTGGTAGAATAGATATTTTTATAATGATAAGTCTTCCCATCCACGAGCCAGGTGTGTTCTTCCACTTACGTAAGTCTCTTTTGCTTTCTTGCAGAAGTGTACTGTAGTTTTCTTTGTATAAGTCTTTTACATCTCTGATAAGATTTATTCCTAAGTATTTTATCTTCTTGGGGGCTACTGTAAATGGCATTGATTTGGTGATTCCTTCTTCGATGTTCTTTTTGTTGGTGTAGAGGAATCCAACTGATTTTTGTATGTTTATCTTGTATCCCGATACTCTGCTGAACTCTTCTATTAGTTTCAGTAGTTTTCTGGAGGATTCCTTAGGGTTTTCTGTGTATAAGATCATGTCATCTGCAAATAGAGATACTTTTACTTCTCCCTTGCCAATCTGGATGCCCTTTATTTGTTTATCTAACCTAATTGCTCTGGCTAGGACTTCCAGCACAGTGTTGAATAAGAGTGGGGATAAAGGGCATCCTCTGGTTCCCGATCTCAGTGGGAATGTTTTCAGGCTCTCTCCATTTAGGGTGATGTTGGCTGTTGGCTTTATATAAATGCCCTTTATTATGTTGAGGAATTTTCTTTCTATTCCTATTCTGCTGAGAGTTTTTGTCATGAATGAGTGTTGAACTTTGTCAAATGCCTTTTCTGCATCAATTGATAAAATCATGTGATTCTTGTCTTTTGTTTTATTTATGCAGTGAACAATTGTTTTTCTAATGTTGAACCATCCCTTCATACCTGGTATGAATCCCACTTGGTCATGGTGAATTATTTTTTTGATATGTTGTTGAATTCTATTGGCTAGAATTTTGTTGAGGATTTTTGCATCTGCATTCATGAGGCATATAGGTCTATAATTTTTTTTTCTTGTGGTGTCTTTACCTGGTTTTGGTATCAGGGATATGGTGGCTTCATAGAATGAGTTTGGTAGTATTCTGTCCTTTTTTATGCTCTGAAATACCTTTAGTAGTAGTGGTGTTAACTCTTCTCTGAAAGTTTGGTAGAACTCTGCAGTGAAGCCGTCCGGACCAGGGCTTTTTTTTTGTTGGGAGTTTTTTGATTACCTTTTCAATCTCTTCTTTTGTTATGGGTCTATTTAGTTGTTCTACCTCTGTTTGTGTTAGTTTAGGTAGGTAGTGTGTTTCTAGGAATTCATCCATTTCTTCTAGGTTTTCAAATTTGTTTGAGTATAGTTTTTCATAGTAATCTGATATGATTCTTTTTATTTCAGTTGGGCCTGTTGTAATATCACCCCTCTCATTTCTTATTCAGGTTATTTGCTTCCTCTCCTGTTTTTCTTTTGTCAGTTTGGCCAATGGTTTATCAATTTTGTTGATTTTTTCAAAAAAACAGCTTTTGGTCTTGTTAATTCTTTCAATTGTTTTTCTGTTTTCTGTTTCATTTAGTTCAGCTCTAATTTTTATTATTTGTTTTCTTCTGGTGCCTGTGGGTTTCTTTTGTTTCTCTCTTTCTATTTGTTCAAGTTGTAGGGATAATTCTTTGATTTTGGCCCTTTCTTCTTTTTGGATGTGTGCATTTATTGATATAAATTGGCCTCTGAGCACTGCTTTTGCTGTGTCCCAAAGGTTCTGATAGGAAGTGTTTTCATTCTCTTTGGATTCTATGAATTTCTTTATGCCATCCTTAATGTCTTCCATAACCCAGTCTTTTTTGAGCAGAGTATTGTTCAGTTTCCAAGTGTTTGGTTTCTTTCCCCTGCTTTTCCTGTTATTGATTTCTACCTTTATGGCCTTATGGACTGAGAAAATGCTTTGTAATATTTCGATGTTTTGGATTCTGCTAAGGCTTGTTTTATGACCTAATATGTGGTCTATTCTAGAGAATGTTCCATGTGCACTAGAAAAGAAAGAATACTTGGTTGCCGTTGGGTGGAGCATTCTGTACATGTCTGTGGGGTCAAGTTGGTTGATTGTGGCATTTAGATCTTCTGTGTCTTTATTGAGCTTCTTTCTGGATATCCTGTCTTTCACTGAAAGTGGTGTGTTGAAGTCTCCTACTATTATTGTGGAGCTGTCTATCTCACTTTTTAATGCTGATAGAGTTCGTTTTATGTATCTTGCAGCCCTCTCACTGGGTACATAAATATTTAATATGGTTATATCTTCTTCGTGTATTGTCCCTTTAATCATTATATAGTGTTCTTCCTTATCCTTTATGATGGATTTAACTTTAAAGTCTATTTTGTCAGAAATTAATATTGCCACTCCTGCTCTTTTTTGGTTGTTGTTTGCTTGATATATTTTTTTCCGTCCTTTGAGTTTTAGTTTGTTTGTGTCTCTAAGTCTTAAGGTGTGTCTCTCGTAGGCAGCATATAGACGAATCTTGTTTTTTAATCCATTCTGCCACTCTCTGTCTCTTTATTGGTGCATTTAGTCCATTTACATGCAGGGTAATTATGGATACGTACCAAGTTTTAGTGCAATCATTTCGATGTCGTTTTTTGTTTGTTGACAATTTTTTTCCCACTTGATTTTATGTGCTGAGTAGATTTTCTTTATATATTGTCCTTTCCTCATATTTGTTGTTGTTGATTTTGTTTCTGCTGAGTCTGTATTTTTCCCTTGTATTTTATTTTGATGAGTAGGATAGTTTGTCTCCTTTGTGGTTCCCTTATTATTTACCACAATTTTTCTAAATTTAAAACTAACTTTTATTTCTTTGTATCGCCGTATCTTCCTTTCCATATGGAAGGTGTATGATTACATTTCTTAAAAATTTCTTAGTCCCTCTTTATTATTTTAGTGTTGTCTTTTCTATAATACCATCGCTGTTACCCTGTTTTGGGCTTTTTTTTTTTATAATTTTGCTTTTTTTTTTTTTTTTTGGATTTACCTGTCTGGGTTGACTTCTGGTTGCTCTGCCCAGTGTTCTAGTCTTGGGTTGATACCTGATATTATTGATTTTCTAACCAAAGAACTCCCTTTAGTATTTTTTGTAGTTTTGGTTTGGTGTTTACGAATTCCCTCAACTTGTGTTTATCTGGAAATGTCTTAATTTCACCTTCATATTTAAGAGACAGTTTTGCTGGATATATGATTCTTGGCAGGCAATTTTTTTCCTTCAGTTTTTTAAATATGTCATCCCATTACCTTCTTGCCTGCATGGTTTCTGCCAGGTAGTCTGAGCTTATTGTTATTGGCTCTCCTTTTGTAGGTGACTTTTCCTTTATCCCTCGCTGCTCATACAATTCTCTCTTTATCTTTGGCTTTGGCAAGTTTGATTATACTATGTCTTGGTGACTTTCTTTTAACATCTACCTTATGTGGAGTTCAATGAGCATCTTGGATAGATATCTTCTCATCTTTCACAATATCAGGGAAGTTTTCTGCCAACAAATCTTCAACAATTTTCTCTGTATTTTCTGTTATCCCTCCCTGTTCTGGTACTCCAATCACTCGTAGGTTATTTCTCTTGATAGACCCCAACATGATTCTTAAGTTTTCTTCATTTTTTAAAATTCTTTTATCTAATTTTTCTTCAAATATATTGGTGCCAAGTGATATATCTTCGAGTTCAGAAATTCTAGCTTCTACGTGCTCAATTCTGCTCCTCTGACTTTCTATTGAGTTGTCTAATTCTGTAATTTTATTGTTAATCTTCTGAATTTCTGATTGCTGTCTGCCTATGGATTTTTCCAGCTTATTAAACTTTTCATTGTGTTCCTGAATAATCTTTCTAATTTCTTCAGTTGCTTTATCTGTGTGTTCCTTGGCTTGTTCTGCATATTGCCTCATTTCCTTCCTGATGTCTAGAAGGGTTCTGTATATTAAACTTTTGTATTCTGCCTCTGGTAATTTCAGGAAGGCACTTTCATCTAGAAGATCCCTGGATTCTTTGTTTTGAGAGCCTGTTGAGGTGATCATGGTCTGTTTCTGTATGTGACTTGATAATGACTGTTGTCTCTGAGCCATCTATAAGTTATTGTATTAGTTTATGCTTGCTTACTGTGTCATAGCTGCTTACTTTGTTTTTTTTTTTTTTTGGTATACCCCTATGGGTTGCTTGAGTGAGCTAGCTTGGTTATTTTCACCTTTGGAGCTCTGGTGTCCTGTCCCCAGCTGGCTAGAGCTGTTATCAGGTATATCAGTCTAGGAGTACATTCGGTTTTCTTGTATGAATTCAGCTCAGGTTTCCAGGTAGCTGATATCAAGTGTGTGGTACAGGCTCTGTCCTACAGACTTAGAGGGGCAGGGGTGATTGGTATATATACCAGTATCTGATTGCAGCAGGGGGTCTCACTCTGAACAAGGCAGGGGGCTGAGAAGACCCCCAAGTGTCCCTGAGGAAAACATGTCTCTGTTCCCTAGAACGTGCTGGTGGGTGGGTTCTGCAGAGGGACCATGGGCACCGAAAGTTTTTGGTTGTAAGGACTGGGAGGTACCAGTTATCTTTGGACCCCTGTTGTGAGTGGCTGGGTGACCTGAGTGGAGCTACCTGTCCTTAGGTCCCTGATGTGGGTAGGTGAGGACCTTGTTTAGTAGGCAAAGCAATGTCAAATGTCAAATATCCACCTCTCCACTGAACAGCTAAAATGGTTGGAGTTTTCCAACAAGGGCCTATTCTCCTGAAACAGGTCCATACAGGTCCATGCAGAAGGGAGAGGTGCTCAGGGTCCACGGATGGTTTATGCCTGGACAGGAGCAGCTTCTGTCCTGAGCTCCCCCTGTTAATGGAGCTAGCAAATTATCTTTTCCCCCCAGTTGCAAATTTTTTCCTTCCCCAAGGGTGGGAGGATGGCTCTAGGTGCTCGCCAGGGTCTATCTCAGGCCCAGGGATTCAGCCGCTGTAGCCAGCTTGGGGATGGGGGGAGGGCACAGTAAAATATATGCAAGTACTTAGCTTTTTTGGAGAGTGCAGTTCTCCTCAGGTTCCAGAGGTGTGAGTGGGCTGTGCAGCTGGGTGCTTCTCCCTGAGGAAACTGAGGCCGAACGCTAGGACCAGCCCTCTGCCGCCACCACCACTGCTCCAGGAATGGTGCCTGAGGGCTCCCCAGCAATTCAGGTCTGGTAACTCCTCTCCACTTCTGAATGCTCTCTTCCTCCCCTGCCCCTCAATTCATTGTCTAAGCTTTCCTTTGATGCTCAGGGCTCCCAGCTTGTCACAAATATACTCGTTTCACTTGTTTTTTTGGGTCTTTGTTGTAAAGAGGGCTCGCCAGAAGCATCTGTCTATTCCGTCATCTTGGCTCCCCCTCCACAGGTAAACATATTTCTGGTATTCTCTGCTTTCAGCCAAGATCCATGTGACATTAGCAATGATATCCCTTTTTTCACATCCTTTTCTGAATTTGACTTGAACTTCTAGCAGTTCTCAGCCTACTGCTGCAACCGCTTTTGAATGACTTTCAGCAAAAATTTACTTGTGTGTGATATCGATGATACTGTTGAATAATTTCAACATTCTGTTGGATCACCTTTCTTTGGAATGGGCACAAATATGAATCTCTTCCAATTGGTTGACCAGAAAACTGTCTTCCAAATTTCTTGGCATAGAAGAGGGAGCACCTCCAGTGCTGCGTCCATTTGTTGAAACACCTCAATTGTTATTCCATCAACTCCTGGATCCTTGTTTCTCACTGACGCCTTCAGTGCAGCTTAACTCCTTCAACACCATCAATTCCTGATTATACGCTACCTTCTAAAATGATTGAATGTCCACCAATTCTTTTTGGTACAGTGATTCTGTGTATTCTTTCCATCTTCTTTTGATACTTCCTGCATTGTTTAATATTTTCCCTGTAGAAGCCTTCAAAATTGCAACTTGAGGCTTAAACTTTTTCTTGAGTTCTTTCAGCTTGAGAAATGCTGAATGTGTTCTTCCCTTTTGGTTTTATATCTCCAGTTCTTTTCCCATTTCATTATAATACTTCACTTTGTATTCTTGAGCTGCCCTTTGACAACTTCTGTCCAGATCTTTTTTTCATTTCTCCCTTTTGCTCTAACTATTCCATGTCAAGAGCAATTTTCAGAGTCTCTGCTGACATCTATTTTAGTCATTTCTTTCTTTCTTTCTTGTCTTTTTAATGACCTTTTGTTTTCTCCATCTATGATACCCTAATTTGAACCCACCAGCTGCTCCAAGGGAGAAGGTATGGCAATCTGTTTCAATAAAGATTATAGCCTTGGAAACCCTATGAGGCAATTCTACTCTGTCCTATACAGTCACTATAAGTTGGAATCAGCTTGATTGTAATTTTTTGTTTGTTTGTTTGTTTGCTTTCTTTTAATAACCCAAGTTCTAATAAATCTCCTTTTTAATCAACTTTGTCTTTCTGCTAGTTACCTCAGTAATGAGGTGCATAAATCTTGCTATATTTGTATGAAAGTCATGTTTTTAAATTTTTGAAAATTATACTTTGACATGCTGCATGCACAGGCAGGCTTATCTGGGAATATTGATTGAATGTTTGTGAACTTATGCACAAGGCAGAAGTTAGGATATTGACATTAAATGGAAAGTATAAGAAGATTTCACAGTGCTGAGAAAAGATTTTTTTTTTCTTCTTCTCTTTTGAGATTAAGGAATTTCTTAGGCTTGTTTTGTATATGCTTTTACAAAGCTAATTTACTCAACAAATATTGATATAAATATTAATAAGTGCTAGAGATCTTCAATGATGATCTAGGAATTAAGAGTTGGATTAAATGTCTTCGAGTCCACACCAACTTGTCCAGTTAACAGGGTGAAACTGACTCTGGACAGAAGCATAGGTCATCAAATAAACTCTGAAGTCTCCCAAAACAGCTGAAAATCAAGCGTAAGTTACAGTCATCTGATAATTGAGTTAGGTAATTTCCCAGTACAACCTCAGATTTTAGTTTTTACTATGTTATTGAAACTTCAATTAAAAAAAAAAAAATGCAACCAAATCCTGTGACAAGCATAATGTGAGATCAGTATGGTCAGACTTCTCCCTGACTAAAGGTGAATGTGTAGGTGTGCAGCAAAGTGTTCAGCAAGAGGGAAGGGTAGGAAAAGAAAGAAGTGGGGCACTACCATTTCTGGAGTGCTATTTTTCATAAAAGGAGCCCTGATCACACAATGGTTAAGCACCTTGTTGCTAATTGAAAGGGTAGGCGATTCAAACCCCCCAGTGGCTCCGCAGGAGAAAAGACCTGGCTATCTGCTCCCTTAAAGATCACAGCCTAGGAAACGTAACATATGGGGCAGTTCTACTCTAATAGAGTCGCTAGGAGTTGGAATCAACATAATGGCACACAACATTATATGCCCCACTTTTGAAAGAGTACTTTAAAAAATTATTTAACCCTTACCATATGAGAGAGCATATATTATTACCATTCCCATTGACAGATGAAGCTCAGAGAGTTTAACTATATTTCCCTGGGCCAGGCAGCAACTCGGGCACAGCCAAGGTTCAAAATCATTTCTAACTCCAATGCTCATGTTTTGGATTTTATTAAAGAACCCTGTCTCTCAGTATAACATTGACCTCTTCAGTGGGTATTCAGATTTCCCAGTATACTGCACAAATCATAAGGGGAAACAATGACCTTCCTGGAATGGCACATGGTTTGATAAAAACATGACAAGGAGTACAGAACATTTATTTCTCGTACCATATTGCCCTTGACACACCATGTGACCTAGGGAATTTCAATTTTTTTTTAATTTCTTAGGTATGCGTTTCCAAATCTGTAAAATAAGAGATTCAGACCAAATAAATACATTTCTAACTGTGATACTCAGTGGTTGGTAATATTGGATTTGCAGTAAAGTAGTTCATTCATTCCTTCATTTGGCAAAATTTGTTGTTGCATATATTCTCAATAAATCTAAGATGCTATCATTTGAACCATTAATGATAACCATTATTTTATTTACCATTAAATAAAATGAATAAAAAGGCATAATTTAAGCTATGACACAATGTTTTATTATCAATAAGTATTTTGTTTTATATTTATTTGAAAAGCACTTTTAGACGTCTACAAATGAGTATTTTATCATGTATCACCTGTTTGTTCATGCATACACAAAAAGGTAAGAAAAGTAAATGTGATTATTTCTAAATTTTTCTCAAATTGAAGTCTGATTTTTCTGGATTGCTTTTAGACCCCGAGTTCTTTGTGTTTTTCCACGACTATCATCTTCATCCTCTGGTGCTTTGAAAGTGTGATGAAGCATTTCTTAAGTGGATGTTTGATTGTTTTCTCTAGGTTTTCCTTCAAAGCCAATGTTATATTTTCTACAAGATTTTTTAGAAAATAATTTATTTTTTGTTGCTGTTGTTGTTGAAAACATACACAGCAGAACATACACTGAATCAAAAATTTCTATATGTACAATTCACTTACACTGATAAATTTCCTCCAAGTTTTGATGCTGACAAATATATGTGTGTATGTGTATTTGTTAGTATATAGTGTGTGTACGTGTATTTGTTGATATGCAGTATGTTTGTATGCATATATATGTGTGCATATATCTATACATATGTATGTGTGTGTATATCTATACATGTATATGTGTGTATACATGTGTGTGTGTGTATCTATATTTGTATGTGTGTTTTTTTTATGTATATATATATATATACACTTATAAATTTGTATTGTGGGTGAATCTGTGTTTTCTATGACATTTCCAGATTATGGAGCCCTGTTATTGTTGTGAGGAGCCATCGAGTCAGCTCTGACTCATAGTGACCCTATGCACAACAGAACAAAACACTGCCCGATCCTGCTCCATCCTTACAATCATTGTTATGCTTGAGCTCATTGTTGGAGCCAGTGTGTCAATCCACCTCGCTGAGGGTCTTCCTCTTTTCCACTGACCCCGTACTTTGCCACACATGATGGCCTCCTCCAGGGACTGATCCCTCCTGAAAACATGTCCAAAGTATGTAAAACACAGTCTTGCCATCCTTGCCTCTAAGGAACATTCTGGTTGTACCTCTTTCAAGACAGATTTGTTCATTCTTTTGGCAGTCCGTGGTATATTCAATATTCTTCGTCAACATCGCAATTCAAAGGCTTCAAATCTTCTTCGGTCTTCCTTAATCATTGTCCAGCTTTCACATGCATATGATGGGATTGAGAATACCATGGCTTGGGTCAGGCAGACCTTAGTCTTCAAGGTAATATCTTTGCTTTTCGACACTTTAGAGAGGTTCTTTGCAGAAGATTTGCCCAATGCAACACATCGTTTGATTTTTTGACTGCTGCTTCCGTGGCTGTTGATTGTGCCTCCAAGTAAAATGAAACCCTTGACAACTTCAATCTTTTCTCCGTTTATCATGATGTTGCTTATTAGTCCAGTTTAGAAGATTTCTGTTTTCTTTATGTTGAGGTGCAATCCATACTGAAGGCTGTGGTGTCTGATCTTCATCAGTAAGTGCTTCAAGTCCTCTTCACTTTCAGCAAGTAAGGTTGTGTCATCTGCATAATGCATGTTGTTAATGAGTCTTCCTCCAATCCTGATTCCCCATTCTTCTTCATATAGTCCAGCTTCTCAGATTATTTGCTCAGCATACAGATCGAATAGGTAAAATGAAAGGATACAACCCTGACGCACAGCTTTCCTGACTTTAAACCAATCAGTATCCCCTTGTTCTATCCGAACAACTGCCTCTTGATCTACATAAAGGTTCGTCATAAGCACAATTAAGTGTTCTGAAATTCCTATTCTTCGCAATGTTATCCATAATTTGTTATGATCCACACAGCCTAATGCCTTTGCATAGTCAAAAAAACACAGGTAAACATCCTTCTGGTAGTCTTTGCTTTCAGCCAGGATCCATCTGACATCAGCAGTGATATCCCTCATTCCACATCCTCTTCTGAAACCAGCCTGAATTTCTGGCAGTTCTTTGTTGATATACCGCTGCAGCCGTTTTTGAATGATCTTCAGCAAAACTTTGCTTGCGTGTGATGTTAATGATATTGTTCTACAATTTCCACATTCGGTTGGATCACCTTTCTTGGGAATAGGCATAAATGTGGATCTCTTCCAGTTAGTTAGCCAGGAAGCTGTCTTTGGTATTTCTTGGCATAGACCAGTGAGCACCTCCAGTGCTGCATCCGTTTTTTGAAACATCTCAGTTGATATTCCATCATTTCTTGGAGTCTTGTTTTTTGCCAATGCCTTCAGTGCAGCTTGGACTTCTTCCTTCAGTACCATCAGTTCTTGATCATATGCTACCTCTTGAAATGGCTGAACGTCGACTAATTTTTTTTTGGTATAATGACTCCGTGTATTCCTTCCATCTTCTTTTGATGCTTCCTGAGTCGTTTAATATTTTCCCCATGGAATCCTTCACTATTGCAACTCGAGACTTGAATTTTTTCCTCAGTTCTTTCAGCTTGAGAAATGCCGAGCGAGTTGTTCCATTTTGGTTTTCTATCTCCAGCTCTTTGCACACGTCATAATAATACTTTACTTTGTCTTCTCAAGCCACCCTTTGAAATCATCTGTTCAATTCTTTTACTTCATCTTTTCTTCCTCTTGCTTTAGCTGCTCGACGTTCGTGAGCAAGTTTCAGGGTCTTCTCTGACATCCAACTTGGTCTTTTCTTTCCTTCCTGTCTTTTCAATGACCTCTTGCATTTTTCATGTACGATGTCCTTGATGTCATTCCACAACTCATCTGGTCTTCGGTCACTAGTGTTCAATGTGTCAAATCTATTCTTGAGATGGAACCGTGAGGAAGAATGTATTACTGACCTTGATATTCCCTGTAACACCTACTATAAACTGTCTTTCAAATAATAAGATTTTAGGAGATGTTTATTGCCTTGAAGTTGACCTAACATATTTTACTCTGATTTTTACAATTTTCTTATTTATTGGATTCATATACAACAAAGAACTACAATAATCATGGTAATTTTCTAGATATGCTGAAAAAAAAATCCCTAAATATTTACCATTTATTAGCAGTAGAAAACCAATCAGGATAATAAATTGCAAAACATATAAGTGAAGGCAAATTTTTCCTTAGAAAAGGTAAATTAAATCTATATTATTTTATAGAACTCTGCTGTGTTATTTGTTGATTTCTGCCTAACTAAATGCAGATTACAAAGAAAACATTTGTTAGGCTCATTCCCACTGATTAGTTTTGTAAATAAAGGTAACAGAATGGTATGTTTGGTTTCCATCTGACATGATATTTGTTTTATTACTAGCATTTTTAAGCAGGATATTTACCACTATTTCATGTACCTTGTAATTTGTACGTTAAAAATAAAGGCTTCGGAAATAATGATTACTTTGTGTTTTATTCAACAGAAATGTAGTGCATGAAATATAGCAACTGATTTTCCGAAACTTTGAGTTTACTTTGGAATAATTTCCTTAATCATACCACGCAGATACGCTTGTATGGTCTAAAACAAGTTGTTCCAAATAGCAGTACTTAAACATATCAAGAAAGTGGTTCTTCTAAGCTACTGGTTTATAGCTGGGAAACCAGAGTCTAATTTTCCACAGGCCTCTGGTTGATGTACCTAGTCTTCTTACTTCCCACAGTTCTGGGATTCTGCAGTCAGTCTTCCAGTCTGAAGTCTGGTTGTGACAGGCGTGTAGTTTTTGTAAGCGTTAGTATAATATTGCTGTTGGTTGCTGTCTAGCCGGCTCCAACTCGTGGTAACCTTTTTGTATAAAAAAAGAAAACTGTGCTTAGCCTTTGTACCATCTTGAGCATTGGTATGTTTGAGTCCAGTGTTGTAGCTGTTGTGTCAATCCACATCATTACGGGCTTCCCGCATTTTTGCTGACCCTCTACTTTACCAAACATGATTCTGAATAATGTTGTGTGATGGTTAAGAGCACAGACTCTGGAACAACTTGCAGGTTTCAAATTTTGTCTGAACTACTTATTAGCTTCCAGCTCTTGGGAAGGTGACTTAACCTCTCTGAACTTCAGTTTCCTCATCTGTAAAACAGGGTTAAGTAATATTACTTAACACATAGGGGGAGGAGACTTGATGGCACTGTGGTTAAGGCACTCAGCTGCTAACCAAAAGGTCAGTGGTTCAAAACCACCGTTTTCTCCACAGCAGAAAGATGTGGCAATCTGCTTCCATAAAGAATACAGCCTTGGAAACCTTCTGGGGCAGTTCTACCCTGTCCTACAGGGTCACTATAAGCCAGAATCAACTTGACGGCAATGAGTTTGGTTTGGGTTTAACACATGGGGGTGTATGAGGGAAAACTAGGCTGATATTTGTAAAGCATATAAAATTCTACCTACCACATATTAAATGCCAAACAAATATTTGTTAAACTAAAAAAACAAACAAACATGAAAACATATTTCTATCATTTTGTATCATGTATTTCTGTCATCTTCACCCATGACATGTAAAGGCTTTTGTAAACATATGGCTGAAAATGTGATACAATATGCATCTCTTTTTGATGTTTATCCCTTCTCTTGTCTCATCATAAAGAAAAGTTTTCACTGCTACTCTCTCAAGGGAGACCCTGTGGCAGAGTGGTTAAGTACTACAGGTCAGCAGTTCTAATCCACCAGGTGCTTCTTGGAAACTCTATGGGGCAGTTCTACTCTGTCCTATAGGGTCGCTATGAGTTGAAATCGACTCGACAGCAATGGGTTTGTATTGGTTTTAGGTTACTCTCTCAAAAAATGTATTGCAATGCATAAGTATATGTAAAATGAACCAATAACTGGTTAATTCAATGACACATAAAACCAGCAAACAACAGCAACAATGAAAAAGAACCAAACTCTCTTTCTTCCTGGAAACAAACACAATTGGATGGATTTCACCAAAGCAGGGTTTATCAATTATAAAAAAGGTGGTGAAATAGAAAGCTTTCCGCTCAGATATTGATTGAGGAGTTTCTGAGGAAGGCCACAGGAATACAAGTATTTACAAAGTCCCCAAGTGATACTGGTGATCAGCCAGCCTGAGTGAGCACTGATCCAATCCAAACTTATCATCTTCACTTGCTAAATGTCACTGGACAGGGTCTCAGCAAGAGCACTGCTTTTGACCCAGTGGCATGAAAGGAGTTCACACTGAACTTTGCAGGTGTTTCAAACACAGCAGAATACAAATGGACAAAGTCATACATCCTGTCTGTCTGTCAGTGTGTTTGAATTGGAGAATTAAACCAGTTTTCTACATTACCTACCTGGGATTAGCATCCTCTTACAAGTAGAATTTGTTTCAGACAAACACATTTTTCGTGTTTTTTACTCACTTTTACATAAATGGGAGCCCGGCAAGAGTTGTATGCGTTGTTAGAATGCAAAGGCAATTCATTACTTAATAGGCGAGGCTACTGGGTACTTTTTTCTCATTGACCTTAGAGTGTCTGGCTCTCATTAGACTCTAGCCTAGTTCAAGTAATGGAAATAATGCAAATAGATTTCACTGAGCAGTTCTCCCCACAAAAGCTCATCAGTCCCAATTTACTATCGTTCTATTTACATATTAAGTTACACATTTACTTGTACAATAGTTTGTGTTCCCCACACTGTATATGTAGGAATATTAGTTGTGTACAATGTTAGGTGTTATGGGGGGAAGCTTTTATAGTCAAATTTATTTGAAAAACAATGAGTCAATTCAAGGGAAATGGATGTCTTTTCTGCAGGACTTCTCAGAACCACGTTAATATGCACCATCAGTCTGCAAGAGAGAGATACAGTACTCTGTCTCCCCTAAAATTTTTTTTTTTTTTTTTTACCACTTTTGTGTTTTTTTTTTTTTTTTTAACTCAGACTATTTCCCAGAATTAGTGTTCTGTGATACACAGTTTTGGAATGGACGCTTAGAACACTTGTTCTTATTTCTGAAAATTGAGATGAAAATAACTTGTTTATGACCACTAGAACACATCTTCATGTTGGCAGAGAGGGGAGGGTTAAGGAAAGCAGTGTAGTTGTGAATAATGCTGAGAAAAAAGTATAGACCACTTAGCTCTTTCCTCCCCAGGGAAATGTCAAAACAGCTTTGAAATTTACTATTTCTGTCACTGATGTAGAAATTGATAGTATTGAGCAGATTTTGAAAAGAGAAGCTATTAGCAAGATCAGTTAGGACTGCCACTGGCATGAATGAACCTCCAACTGCTTTCCCTTGCCTAATGGCAACCCATTGCTAGAGTTCCTTCTAAGTGGCGGTGAAAAACATAAAACGAAGTCTTCCCATTACAAATTAATTGAGGGCCAGTGAGTAGGTGCTCCAGGAAGCCAGTTTTGAAATTAATACAAGGAAAAATTAGCAAAGGGGGAAGAGCCAACATGGTAAAAGGTGTAAGAGAAGATTAAGTTCTATGACTGTATGACCCAAGGGCAGTTGATCATTATCAATGGACTTAGTAAATGTTCCCAGTTCGAAGAAAACTTACAGTAGATGGATTTCAGCCCCATTGACAACTCCAATTGACTTGTAGTGGCTTTCTGAGCACTATGTTGAGGAAGACTCAAATCATGGTGAAGAAGAGTAACATAATCAATTAGCAAAAGATCATATTTTAGGAATTGGAGATGTGGCAGCATATGGGTCTACTACTTGCATTCTTGGTTTATTTTTAGTTTCACTTTGCATTTTGCAGATGGGTTATTGTGATTCACAGAAGTAATTTGCTTAAAGTTATACAACTTGTTAAGGGGAGAGTTGGTATTTGAACAAAGTATTTGTTTCCTAAGTCATTTTTTAAAATAGATTTTACTTCATTTCACATCCCCAAAACAGCCATCATTGGCCTCTTTGCTATTTAAGATCTTAAGTAAGACATTCAATTATAGATCATTAGTATTCATTCATCAGAATTAGGGCTGTTGAGAATGTCCTCTTAGAACCAGAATGCTCAGTCATATCACACATTTGGTCTGAAAGTCTTTACAGACCTACAAGCTGAATAAAACTGGAAAAACCGTTCCAAATTATAGAGCAAGCTGGGGTGAAAATTAGGCATGGTGTTTGCATTAGTTTCCTAGGGCTGCCATATTAAAGTTTCACAAACTACGTGGCCTAAAACAACAGAAATTTGTTCTTTCACAGTTCTGGAGGCTGCTAGTCCAATACCAAGTTGTGGTAAAGTTGGTTCCTACTTGAGGCTCTGAGAGAAGAATCTGTCCCATGACTTTCTCTGAGCTTCTGGAGTTGCTAGCATTCATTGGCATCCTTTGCCTTGTAGGCACTGTCACTCCAGTCAGCCTCTGTCATCACTTGGCGTCCTCCCTGTGTGTCTCTGTATCTCATGTCTTCTCTTCTTCTTAAAAGGACACCAGCCATATCAGATTAGGACCCACACTCTCCCAGTATGACTTCCTGTTAACCTGACTAATTACATCTGCAAAGACCCTGTTTGTGAATAAGCTCACATTCACATGTATTGAGGGTTGAGACTTGAAAATATCTATTTCATGGGCACAAATCAACCCACAACAGTACTATATTTGGTAAAGGAAACAAATGGAGAAGAACAGAGAAATGCTCTTTTGTGGCAAAAGAAAATCTGACTGTCATAGTTTTGCCATTACCCTAGTGTCTTCTTTAAAGTGTCTGGCTACCCAATTAAAAACAAACTCTTTTTTACACATTGCGGTATCTATTCACACATGCAAGAACTATTAGAAATATACATTGAAAAGTTTTCTTTGTTGTGTTTCTTTTCCCTCTTTCTTTCTATGACTGTCTTCAGGTTTAAATTAAATAAAATGTCAATTATCTATTTTTATGAAAATTATTGTGAATTGGTCATTTGGAAGAAAATGGTGACAAAGAATTGTAGGCTTACGCCACATACAATGGGAAACAGAGAAAAAAAATACAATGATCAAGGAGATGTCTTGTGTATGAAAACATGATGCTCACCAAATATTAACAGAACATATTTTTGAGTTTTCCAATTTGTGAAGATGTCTTTTCCCATACTCCAAATAACTAGAAGCTTGAATTTTTACAGTGACTGGGATCTTCTCTGGTCATGGAATTGGAGCCATGGTTTTAGCCCTTTAACTCTCTGGCCAGTCTCATACTAATATGGTAAAACAAAGCAAGGTAAAAGGATAGCAGACATATTATGTAAGAAACAGAAGGCCTTATCTAGAAGGTCAGGTGAATTTGCATTGCTCTGGACTGTTTGAAGGCTAGTTTAATTTTCTCTTTTCCAAATAAGGAAATAGAGCCCCCAAGAGGTATAGTGACTTATGCAAAGAACTTGGTTCACTGTTGTGGGCACAAAGCTGAAATTTAGACAGTAACATTACATCTTTTCAGTGTCGGTTATGCATGGAATTGTGACCTCCCCAAAATATGTGCTGAAATCCTAATCCATGTCTCTGTGTGGCACAAGTGACTAAGTGCTCAATTACTAACCAAATGGTTGGTGGTTTGAACTCACCCAGAGGTGCCTCGGAAGAAGGGCCTGGTGATCAGCTTCCAAAAGGTCACAGCCTTAGAAAGCCTATGGAGTGCAGTTCTACTCTGCACGAATGGGGTCACCATGCATCAAAATGTACTCCATTGAAACTTTTTTTAGTGATAACTGTAAATATGATCCTGTTTGGAAACGAGGGTTTTTGTTATGTTAGTGAGGCCAGGCCAGAGTAGGGTGGGTACTAACCTAATCACTTCTGAGTTATAAAAAGATCACAACAGAAACAGAGATGCACAGGGGAAAGACAGGCACCAAGGAATGCCAAGGACCTCATTGGACTATAGACAACAAAGGACCTCCCCCTAGAGACTAGCACTGAATTTGGACTTCTAGCCTCCCGAACTGTGGGAAAATAAATTCCTGTTCTATAAAGCCACCTGCTTGTGGTATTTGTGTTGCAGCAGCTCTAGGTAACTAAGACAGTGTCCTTCCCACTTATACACAATGCTTTAAAAATGATGAAATTGTAGATTGGTGTAAACAAATTCCATTCTCATAGGGCATTTGCAATAAGGATACTTTGGAAAGTCAAAACCACTTGTTTTCTTTTTCATTATTCTATACGAAATGTGCCCTGACAGAATTTCAAAGCTTATGGAATATAGGCTTTCTATTACAATTTCCAAAATAGTAGAACATTCAGTTTGTTAATTTTTGAAGACACAGCTATTTCCAAACTGTTTTTATTTTTGTCACATTTTATCACTTACTTTTTTACACATCATGAAGATTAAGGTCTTTGTAATTTAAAAATTATGCAACAGCTGCTGCAAACTGCTTCTTACACTGGAACATGAAATTTATATTGGGAAAATACCTATTACTAGCTATAAAATATGTATGAGGCACTGTAGCCAACTTTGTAAAATGGAATTTCTCCTCCCAGCAAAATGGAATGGTTATTTTGCTTGGGAGATTCACTATTAAAGGAGAATTGTATTGATATGTGTTAAGTATTGTTCTACTACATGAATAATGCAACCATCCACTGTGATAAAATTGTGGAATTATTTCTATACCATTTTATTATTTAGACATGACACTTACTTATTTGCTGCCTTTTGCAGCTGGTCATATTTGTTTGATAGAATGCATAATTGTTTAGATGTAGATGACAAAATGTGTATTTGTAATTAATTTTGGTTCTGTGTGCTTCCACAGCTAATTAGACAGACATGTTTTTAATGCTATACAAAGAAGTGCTATCAACTAGAAAAAAACTCATCAGAATATTTTGAGGGTGTTTTCTTTTTATGACAAATGACAAAAATGTAAGTAGTTATTAAGGATTTAATTGAAAAATTGTTTTCCAGAATAGAAAAAAACAAGATAGTGCTTTATTTACTTTTTGTTTAAACTCTTAATCATATAAGATGCCTGGACTTATTTCTCCTATATTCAAAACCAAGGCTCAGAGTGGTTCAGTGGTTTGACCACCTTCTGTCAATGGTACCCCAAACAACCAAATTGATCTTTCTAAAATATGTCACTTAAAATATCATCCAACAGCTATAAAATCTTCAGCATCTTCAGATGTTTCCTGAGTGGAGTACAGGTATCACAGCCCGTCTTCATAGCCAAAGTTCTTCTCAGAGGAGTATCAAGAACCTTTCAGCCTTTTCCAATTCTATTTCTCTAAATGTACCTTGTACTTCACATCCACTTTTTACTTTACTTCCTTCTTTGTCCTCTTGTCCAGTACTCCCCCCACCTCCATAAACTATATTCATCACAATTGTTCACAGTTCTCAGACTTCAAATACATCTCAGATGCCTGTATTTTCTGAGTGTCTTGTTTCCACTCATTTTATGTAAGCAGATGTTTACAGAAGTGGTGGCTTGGATGATCTTAATAACCTTTCCTCAACCCTGACTTCCAGTAGAACCACACTGCCTGGGTCTAAATCCCAAATCCACCACTTATCTGCTGTGTGATTTGTGATAAGTTATTTAATTTTTTTGTGCCTCAGTTTCCTGAGGTACACAGAAGAATACTAATAGTACCTATTTCACACATCTTACTAAAAAAATCAAACCATTGCCGTTGAGTTGATTCCGGCTCATTGCAGGGCTTTGCCCAAGCCAATGGTTGATTATTATATTATTGTGGAAGAATAAATGTGTACTAACATGTAATAGTAATGTAATAGTAATGACCTAGCATAAGTCACCCCCGGCCTGATTTTAAGACAGAAAGAACTTTTACGTATTTGTCACTAAACAGGCTTAAGGAGTCCCCGGGTGGCACAGCACTTAAGCACTAGACTACAAACAAAAAGCTGGTGGTTCAAATCCACCCAGAGGCACCTTAGTAGTAAGGCCTCGCGATTTTCTCCCAAAATGTCACAGCCTTGAAAACCTGTGGAGTGTGGTTCTACTCTGCACACGTGGGTTGGAATTGACTCAACAGCACCTAGCAAGGACAAAAGCAAACATTTAAGTACCATTTTATTGCTATATATCCAAACTGCTAATGCAGGTTTACGTTTCAGACGGGTACTGTCATGCTCCTGAAGTCAAAATACCTAGAATCAGAGATCAATTCTTAATCTTGTAAAAAATTGAGAAAAGCTTTCTGACGTTTGTCTGCAGTTTTATTTCTATCACTTTCCCTTCATTATGTACATAAAAGAAGACTATATTATTAATGACTCCAGTTTTGAAAATTTCCAGAGGCTTTTTTAAGGGGCATGTGCAGAAATGTATATATGTAAGATAGATACAGAATTCTTCCATATTTAGTGATTTGCTTTCAGTTTTAAAAAGATATATTCTGCCAATGTCAAATCTCGATCTCTTCCTCAGAAAAGGTGATGTGCTACAGTTATTGAATTCCACCTAAGGTTGGTTGTTTGGTCATGGATTATGGATATCAAATGGTGCAAGGAGTTACATAGTTATACCCTTTACTTGGCAGGAGGTTCTAGAGTCTTGGACAAGCTCATTCAATATGCTTCCTGCAGTCTAGCTGGGGCAAAGTGTTCTCAATTTTCTATAAATGAGCCCTATTGTCTCTAGTACTCATCCACCAGAGTGGAGTATGCTGGAAAATTCAAGGACAGTATGTTAAAGTAGAGCTCTGGTGGCACAGTGGTTAAGAGCTCTGCTGCTAACCAAAAGATCAGCAGTTTGAATCCACCAGCCACTCTTTGGAAGCCCAGTTTTACTCTGTCCTATAGGGTTACTATGAGTCGGAATCGACTCAACAGCAACGGGTTGGTGTTTTTTGGTTTATATTCAAGCAGTAACTTTAAGCATGTTTCTGCATGACTTGATAATTGGGGAAAGTAATAATGACAAAATTAAAAATTAGATCACAAATAATAGAAAAATTATGTATCAGTCTAATAACACATAATTGTTTCTAAAATCTTCTAAGCGAGTTTAGGTTTAATTGGAAAAGGTATTTTGTATAGGTGTATCCAATGTACAAAATGGTCCCACCAATTAATTAGTGGAAGTTCTTATAAATAGTGATGATTAGATAAAATGTGTGGTAAACATAAACACATACATAATTATGAATTAAATTGGATTTTTATTAAGCTGCCAGAAAATATTCAAATTTGTTAACAGGTTCCAAAATATCTCCAGTTGGACCAATGGTGAGAGGATTCAAAACCCTAAATATTTTAGAGATAGTACATACTGTTTTCTTCTTTGGCCTTCTTACTACTTTTTTGTTCCTTCATTACATTTTGAACACAGCTTAATTTCTGCTCCATTGATTTAAATTGCAGTAATTTTAAACAGGGCCTAATTTGATCAACAACTGGGTACAAGGTGAGTTTAGCAGCAAAACACAGCTTAGGAATAAAATAAGTACCACATTTGGAATGCAAGTTTGATTCTCTTAAAATAACAAGCAGTTTGAGGGGGGAATTTTAAAGCATATTCTACCATCAGTGTAGTTAATAACTCTGTTTAGTATATTTTCTGTCTCTATAACCTTCTTGACTATTTTTATAACCTTCTAGGTTCACTAAAACAGGGTTTCAACTGAACCAAGCTTTCTTTTTTCCTACTCACAATTACTTTGTGTTCTTAAATGTGATAAAAATATCTTTACTTTTTCAGTTCAGTAATTAAGACTTATAACTAATTCAAGCTGACCTCGCTGCAACGAGTGCAAATTAGTGAGATTAAAATGCGACTGCCCGTCTCTGTACTCTCTGTTTACATGCAGCTTTTACCACGCTCCATTAGTTAAATAGTTCAGTGCAATGATGTCCTATTTTGTCCACTTTCAGTGAAAACCTGGGTGTGTTGGTTAGCCTTGGTAGATATTTCTCAGCTTAAAAAAATTTTTTTAAATCACAACTGATATGTGTAAAAGTTCACTGTTGGTATTTATTAAAAGTTCTACTATGCATGTAAGGAGCCCTGGTGGCGCAGTGGTTAAGCACTCAGCTGCTAACCCAAAGTTTTTTGGTTCAAACCCACCAGCCCCTCCTGGGAGAACGATGTGACAGTCTGCTTGCATAAAGAATCGCATCCTTGGAAACCCTGTGGGGCAGCTGCAATCTGTCCTACACGATTACCATGAGTCAGAGTTAACTCCAAGGCAATGGGTATCACACACATAGACCTTAACTCAGTGCTTAATTCTTTATCATTTATATGATTTAAGAATAAGGAAGCAACTCAGTTAAAGTTGTTTGTGCCGCAGAGACAAACAATCCCCAAGATCTCAGTGGTTTAAAGATTTTTCTTTCTCAAGGTACATGTCCAATAAGGATTGGCTGATCTGTCTATTCTCATTGTCCTTACTCAAGGATCCAAGTGCTGGAAATTCCTTCTCTTTCAAAATCACTTTGAGAGGAAAAAGGGTACACGGCTAATCAATACCAACTTTAAGACACCTACTTGAAAAATGGCACATGTAGCTTTTATTCACATTGCAATGGAAAAGTTCATGCCTAATTGCAAAGGCATATTCCCAGAAAAGTGAAAAATTGGAGTATTTATGATCATCCCTAGTGGTGCCACAATCTGCATTTTTGGTCAGTGCATATTTCATACAGTCTTCCATTAAAAAGAAGTACATTCACTTGGTTCATGAATGAAATAACCCACAAAACACACTGACTCGCAGTACCAAGATTCGTGTATAGGATACCTGAGGATCTGGTAGAATATTCTTCATGGCAGTTCCAAACCTACTGGGTATGTCTTCCCTTGATTCAGACACCTATGTAATAAAAACAACTTTGCTACTCCTACTTACATAGAACATACAGTGGTGGGACAGAGACAAGATGGCCATAAAAAGTGTTCCCATTCAGAAAATAAATTGAAAAGCAGAAGATTTGCTTTCATACCAATTGAAATCCCACTATGCAGGCTCTATACCTTGAAGGTGAAACATATTTCTTGATTCTGTTCCTGAACCAAAAAAAAAAAAAAAAAAAACAACCAAACCCGTTGCTGTCAAGTTGATTCTGACTCATAGCGACCCTGTAGGACAGAGTAGAACTGCCCCATAGAGTTTCCAAGGAGCACCAGGTGGATTCAAACTGCCGACCTTTTGGTTAGCAGTTGTAGCACTTAACTGCTATTCCACCAGGGTTTCCTGAGACAGTCCTTTTTGCATTGTTCTCTGTGGCTTCTGGCCCTACTCTCTTGAAGACACATTCTGATTTATCACCCTACTTGGCTACATCTGAAGTTGGTATTAGGGAATATCACCTCTTAGCAAATGAACAATTTTCTTAACCTAGTTCCTGTCAATAATTTTTGAAGTCCTACCTGGCTGTGACTCCTGTCACATATTTTAGTTTTTTGTTTGTTTGTTTTGGTTAAGACAATTTCCCATGTTCAGTACCAGTTTCTATATAAATCCTCATGAATAAGGTTTATGTTTCAGTAACAAATAAGTAAAACACAATGACTTAGAAAAACACTTGTTGCTTATTGTATCGCTCAGTGACAAAGCTGATAAGGGGTCTATTTTAACACAAGCTTCCTTAGTGACTGAAGAAGAAAAAAAGAAAATATGGCAAATGTAGCACTTGCTTTAAAGCTTCTTCCTAAAGCAAAACATGCCATTTCCATTGTTTTTGTTGTCTGAAACAATTACAATTGTTTTAGATAAACATGATAAAAGTGCAATGTTACCATGTACCCAGAAATGATGAAAATGAGAATACTGGTGAACAGCATTTATGACTACCATATATGGAGAACCATTCCTTTAGCACACATTTTTAACATAATTGTGACATAAAAAATGAGAAGTCAGTGCTGAAAAGGTGCAATACATGGGAATATTTTCAAATAGTGAGTGGCCATGTATAATTAATACAGCCCTTTAAAAAATTTAGTTGGTAGCAAATTGAATTCAGTAATGTATGAAAAGAATTACGCATGATAGCCAAAAGAGATTTATTCCAGGTATGCAAAACAGGTTCTACATTCAAAATCAATCAGTATAATTCACTGTGCCAACAGGTTGAAGAAAAAAAATCATATGATCTTATAAACTGATACAGAAAAATACCTGACAAAATCTAATCCACTCATGGTAAAAACTTTTAGCAAACTAGAAATAGAAATAGAAGAAAACTTCCTTAATTTAATAAACAGTAACTACAAATGCAAACAAAACAAAACAAAAACTACAACTAGCATTACACTTTATGAGGAAAGACTGAGCTCTTTCCCCTCAAGATTGTAGATGAGGCAAAAGTGTACACTCTCAGAACTCTTACTCATCGTAGCAATGGAAGTTCTAGCGACTGCAATAAGGAAAGAAAAAATAAAGGGTAAATTGCAAAGGAAGAAATAAAATTATCCTAATTTGCAGATGACATAATTGTCCATGTAGATCTTAAGAAATCTACATTAAATACTACTGTCTTTGGTTTACAGTGGTGAAGAGCTCACTGTTAACCAAAAGGGCAGCAGTTCAAATCCACCAGCCACTCCTTGGAAGCCATATGGAGTAATTCTACTCTGATCTATAGGGTTGCTATGAGTTGGAATAGACTTGATGGCAATGGGTTTGGTTTGGGTTTTGATTATCATTAAGGTTTAAGTTCAGCAGGACACAAGATCGACACAGAAAAATGAATCGTATTTCTATAGTCTAACAGTGAACATGTAGAAACTGAAAAGTATGATACCATTTATAATTGGTGGAAGAACTAAGAAATACTTAGGTATAAATCTAAAAAAAAAAATAAGATCTATATCCTAAAGATTACCTAATGCTGATGAACGAAATTAAAGAAGACTTAAGTAAATGGAGAGACATACTGTGTTCATGGATTGGATGACTCAAGACAGCAAAACTATCAATTTCTCCAAATTGATTTGCAAGATGTTGCCATTAGTGAAAATTGGATAAAAGATACAGCACCTATCTGTAATATTTCTTGCAACTGCATGTGGCTGTTAATTATCTCAAAATAAAAATGTCAATTATAGATTAATTTCCCAATGTAATTTAAGAGTCTTTAAAATAAACATAACTTGAATTTCTACTTTGGGGAATTGGCTTTAAAAAATTATTGTGGGTTGATTACATGTAAAATGTCTTATCACACATACACACACACAATTGCTGATGTAGATTTATATCACTAAACATTTGGAAGTAACTTCAAAGTAAGCTAATTAATAAATACCAAGTGTCAAAAAGTATGCCTATTCACATAAAATTTATATAAGACAAGAACAAGTTACACGGGCCTTGTGACTGCGAGTTTTCAGCTGGATGGAAACACTCCAGATTATTAGTGATTCTTTCCAGTAATTAAATTCTGGAGTGTTTTAAAGAAAAGGGAACTTAGTTTTATGGTCAAGGTAATTCTTATTAAGATATTTTGTAATGCACGTATGTAAATTTTGCAAATAAAATATTTTATTTAGGAACAGTATGTGCTAATAAAGAATAATGCTTATTATGTAACTGAGTAAAGTAGAGTGCATAATTGCCCATAAAATGTGGTTTATCCAGTAGATTCTAGCTTCTTGGGTATTTAGATCACATTTTTTACTCATTCTTTAATTCCCACTTCCTAGTGCCTGGTACAGAGGAAGAGACCATTAAATAACAATAAATGTATAGACTATGCAATGTGAAGGAAACATATAAGGGAAATATATAAAGGAAATATATTGGTTATATATGAAGGATAGGAAACTAAGAAAATTCAGTAGAATATTAAGAACATTCTGTATTAATCATGAGCTTTTTTTTAATAGTGATGTCATTTTTTTTTCCTCCAAATGTTGATAGCTCAATATTTCAAATTTCCATGATGAAAAGAACAGTGCCCAAGCTAGCTCATGGTAACCCAGTTACCAAAGTGTGTGTGAAATATAATCGTTATTTAAGCATTAATTTTATTTAAAATAAATCTCCTATACATCCTCATGTTATATATGATTTCACACAGTGAGGATGATTAAGTTCAAAGGACACACTGAAGGATCTCTTGGTGCTATTGAACTTGGCCTTGCCCGGCTCTGAGTACAGATTGGGCAGCAGACTAAAAACTTCATGTTAAGTCGTGGTTCTCTAAATGATGTTTCAATAGTTGGACGTGGCATGGCATTTCTCTTTAACGATCTTTCATTTAACTTGCTTCTTCAACATATGTGCTGATCTTAATCATTCACTCATCCTTAAAGTAGCCAAATTTAAATGTCATGTGTTTTTATTCCTAGAGCATAGAATCAATCTCATTATATGCTTGGATGCACAGCTTTTCTAGGAGATCCACCTTCTATGCCAAGGAATCAATTAATGTTTAAAAGGAGCAATGATATCTTTTTCTTAGTGATGGCAAAAGGAGAGAGAGACTGAGAGAGGGAACAATTCCATTTATTATATGTTAAAGTGACACTTCGTGGGTACCTCCCCTGTGCAGTGTGGATATGGCAGTTAATTTACACTGTCGAATCATGTTACCCTCACCTTCAAATTCATTTGTTCTTTCTTACAATGTAACTGAAGTAGATGTCCTGTAACAGAAGATACAGGATCACATTAAATGCAATGATGTGTTAATGTTGTACAGCACAGTCTGATCTGGCAGCTGCCCAGAGCTCATTAGGACCCTGAGGAATTTGTTCCTATACAGATCAGGAACAGTTGCTGTGTGATGACTAAGATGGGTGATATTAACTCTACAAGATCAGGGACTAGTGTGGTGGGAATGACTCAGAAAACACAGAGCTGAAATTCATAGTTTCACGGTGAGTTTATTTTTAATTTGCTTTTCCCAATTGTTAGTATCCTAAGATTCACAAAAGCATTCTGTCTGAGGTCTCTCTTGTCCGTGTTACAGATCAGAGGTCATTTAAGGAAGTCTTGGTGCTTCACATAATGTTTTAAGACACAGACTTGCTAATGCACATCTTTATGGTTTAACAAAATACTTTCACATACATAACTTTAGTTGCTCCATAGCAAAAGCCTTATAAGTAGGCATGTCACTTACTAATCCCAGAAAGGTTAAATAACTTGATCAGGGTCACACTGTCATAAAAGACAGAGTTGAGATGATTATTCTATCTATTGATTGGATGAATGCATGCATAAATAGACGAATGAATGGAAAAATAACCAACTCCAAGTCTTCTTACAAGTAGTACAACTTTCCACCTCTTCAATTGTATTAGCATACACCATTCAACATTGTATACACCCCCAAACTCTCAACTGGTATTCATTAAGCATTTGGAGGTAATATACCTTTCAAAAGATGGTGTGAACGAGTACCTATAAAATCCTTACTTTTGCCCATAAGTAATTAAATGTATCGGTTTAGACAGGAAACAGGTACTGGTAATTGGGGTAGCTTAAAACTCTCAGATTCGTGTCCATTGATAAGAAGTGGCATTTGGGAGTGTTGGAAGGAGGCAGCAGACATTCTGTCAGATCTATCAATATCATGGTACGTACGATTTTACCAAATGATGTGAAGCAGCATTCCCATTCTTATCATTGTGTAGCCTCCAATATGAAAACAGAACAAAACAAAGAAAATGTTTTCTTCCTCATATAAAGGAAAGGAAAGGTCCTTGAATTTTTTCTTTTTAATCAAGAAGTGCAAATTTAGCAGTATCTATATGTATTCTGTATTCACTTCCTGAATTGAATATCATCAAAAATTCTGTATCATATTGACGTCATTTTATGAAACTGCTCCATCAGTGACTAATTCAAACATATTTTAAGTTTAAAGCCTATGTATTTATATTTACCTGATAAACATATTTTATCACTTCTGACACATATGCTATTTTAGTAAATTAAAGATTTTTAGAGACATTGATTTAGTTGACACTTGCAATGCTATGAAAAATTGGGATGAATAAGTGAGTGCATGTTTTGAGTTTACAAATGATGGACTACAGGTTCAAGAGTGTTTTTTGTCTGCAACTTTCATTAGTTAATGGTATTTCCATAACTTATACTGGACACATACCGTGGCAATAGGCAGTGTTTGCCTCATGAAAGAATTATTAAATCATAAATTATCCTCTTCCCATTGTAAACAAAGCTTGAAGTACAGGTATTACTAACTAAAATTTTGCCTCAGTCAACTTCCAGGTTGTTGCGAACTCTTATCATGACTACTTCAAGTGCCTGCCAGTTAGAATACCTGCATCTACTCATCTACTCTGTCTAGTCTCAGATTCCATCTTCACTCTGTAGCCTATATATATTTGTCAGTGTGTCATTCTGTGGCAGCTTATGTGTTGCTGTGATGCTGGAAGCTATTTGACCAGTATTTAAATACCAGCAGGGTCACCCATGGCTGGCAGGTTTCAGCTGAGCTTCCAGACTAAGACAGACTAGGAATGGTCTACTTCTGAAAAGATTAGCCAATAAAAGCATTATGAACAGTAGGAAAACATTGTCTGATTCAGTGCCTGAAAATGAGCTCCTCAGGCTAGAAGACGCTCAGAATATGACTGGGGAAGAACTGCCTCCTCAAAGTAGAGTCGACCTTAATGACCAGGATGGAGTCAAGTTTTTAAAACCTTCATTTGCTGATGAGGTGTGATTCAAAATGAGAAGAAACTGCTGCAAACATCCTTAATAATCAGAACCTGGAATGTATGAATATAGGAAGATTGGAAATCATAAAAAATGAAATGGAATGCATAAGGATCAACATCCAGGTGTTAGTGAGCTGAAATGGACTGGTATTGGCCATTTTAAATCAGACAATCACATGGTCTTCTATGCCAGGAATGAGAACTTGAAGAGGAATGGCATTGCATTTATCATCAAAAAGAACATTTCAAGATCTATCCTGAAGTACAATGCTGTCAGTGAAAGGATAATAACCATACACCTACAAGGAAGACCAGTTAATACAACTATTTTTCAAATTTACAAACCAACCACTAGGGCCAAAGATGAAGAAATTAAAGATTTTTACCAACTTCTGTAGTCTGAAATTGATCAACTATGCAATCAGGATGTAGTGATAATTACTAGTGATTGGAATGTGAAAGTTGGAAACAAAGAAGGATCAGTAGTTGGAAAACATGGCCTAGGTGATGGAAATGATGCCAGAGGTCACATGATAGAATTTTGCAAGACCAAAAACTCCTTCATTACAAACACCTTTTCACCAACATAAACGGTGAATATACACGTGGACCTTGCCAGATGGAATACACAAGAACCAAACTGACTACATCTGTGTAAAGAGACAATGGAAAAGCTCAATATCTTCAGTCAGAACAAGGCCAGGGGCTCACTGAGGAGCAGATCATTAGTTACTCATATGCAAGTTCAAGCTGAAACTGAAGAAAATTAGAACAAGTCCACAAGAGCCAAAGTATGACCTTGAGTGGATCTCACCTGAATTTAGAGACCATCTCAAGAATAGATTTGACACGCTGAACACTAAAGACTGAAGACCAGACCAGTTATGGAATGACATCAAGGACATGATACATGAAGAAAGCAAAAAGTCATTGAAAAGAAAGACAAAAATGGATGTCAAAAGAGACTCTGAAACTTGCGCTTGAACATCAAGTAGCTATAGCAAAAGGAAGAAATGATGAGGTAAGAGAGCTGAACAGATCATTTCAAAGGGCGGATTGAGAAGACAAAGTAAAGTATTATAATGACATGTACAAAGACCTGGAGATAGAAAACCAAAAGGGAAGAACATCTCTCAAGCTGAAAGAACTGAAGAAAAAATTCAAGCCTTGAGTTGCAATACTGAAGGATTTTACGGGGACAATATTAAAAAATGCAGGAGGTATCAAAAGAAAATTGAAGGAATACACAGAGTCACTGTACCAAAAAGAATTGGTCAATGTTCAACCATTTCAGGAGGTAGCATATGATCAGGAACTGACAGTTCCGAAGGAAGAAGTCAAAGCTGCACTAAAGACATTGGTGAAAAACAAGGTTCTAGGAATTGACAGAATACCAACTGAGATGTTTCAACAAATAGATGCAGTACTGAAAGTGCTCAATTGTCTATGCCAAGAAATTTGGGAGACAGCTACCCAGCCAACCATCTGGAAGAGATCCATATTTATGCCCATTTCCAAGAAAGATGAACCAACAGAAAGTGGAAATTATCAAACAATTTTTTATCATTCATATCATGTACTAGTAAAATTTTGCTGAAGATCACTTAAAAGTGGTTGCAGCAGTACATCAATAGGCAAATGCCAGAAATTCAAGCCTGATTCAGAAAAAAACATGGAATGGGGGATACCATTGCTGATGTCAGATGGATGTTGGCTGAAAGCAGAGAAAACCAGAAAGATGTTTACCCGTGTTTTATTGACTATGTAATGGCATTCTGCTGTGTAAATCATAACAAATTATGGATAACGTTTTGAAGAACGGGAATTCCAGAACACATTTGTACTCATAAGGAACCTGTACATAGACCAAGATGCAGTCATCTGAACAGAGCAAGGGGAAGCTGTGTGATTTAAAGTCAGGAAACGTGTGCATGAAGGTTGTATCCTTTTACCATACTTATTCAATCGTATGCTGAACAAATAACCTGAGGAACTGGACATATGAAAAGAACAAGGCATCAGGATTGGAGGAAGACTCATTAGCAACCTCTGTTAATGCAGTTGACACAGGCTTACTTGCCGAAAGTGAGGACTTGAAGCACTTACTAATGAAGATCAAAGACCACAACGTTCAGTATGATTATATGTTAACATAAAGAAAACAAAAATCCTCACAACTGGACCAATAAGCAATGTCATGATAAATGGAGAGGAGATTGAGGCTGTCAAGGATTTCATTTTACTTGGATCCATAATCAACATCCGTAGAAGCAGCAGTCAAGAAATCGAAAGACATATTGCATTGGGCAAATCTGCTGTAAAAGATGTCTTTAAAGTGTTGAAAAGCTAAGATGTCCCTTTGAAGACTAAGTTGCACTTGACTCAAGCCGTGGTGTTTTCAATTGCCTCATATGCGTGCAAAATCTGGACAATAGATAAGGAAGACCAAAGAAGAATTGAAGCCTTTGAATTGTGTTGGTGAAGAATTTTGAATATACCATGGATTTCAAAAAGAATGAACAAATCTGTCTTGGAAGAAGTACAACCAGAATGCTTCTTAGAAGCAAGGATGTGGAGATTACATCTCAAATACTTTGGGCATCTTATCAGGAGAGATCAGTCCACGGAGAAGGACTTCATGCTTGGTAAAGTAAAGAGTCAGTGAAAAAGAAGAAGGCCATCGATGAGATAGATTGACACAGTGGCTGCAACAATGGGTTCAAGCATAACAATGATTGTGAGGATGGTGAAGGACAGGGCAGCCTTTCACTCTGTTGTACATAGTGTTGCTACGAGTTGGAATCTACCTGAAGGAACTTGCCTAACAACAACAACATATACATACATACAGAAACCCGGGTGGTATAGTGATTAAGAGCTGCGGCTGATAACCAAACAGTTGGCAGTTCAAATCCACCAGGTGCTCCTCGGAAACACTCTGAGGCAGTTATACTCTGTCCTATAGGGTGGCTATGAGTCGAAATTGACTCAAGGGCAACGAGTATACATATATACGTATATATGCACACATATACATATATATCCATATATACAACATTTTTAAATCAACTTTAATGACACCTTCTCTATTGCTTGGAACCTCTCACTCAGCCTTATTGTGATATAAGAACTCAGATTCCAGGCCTTGATGACCCAGAGTTCTCTGATTTTAGAGTAAAGAATGAGTGAAGAAGTTATGTTATTTCTTAACCATGTTTCCTAGATGTGCATATCAATTTTACTCACATTCCATTGGCCAGAATTAGTTTGATAACCATATTTAGCTGAACTTGTCTCTGGAGATACATTCTTTCAATGGACAGTCATTTCCCTGGGATAACTTTCCACTATAAATGGAAGGCACTGTTTTTTAGTGGAGAGCCGGTTGTCTCTGTTACAAACCTTTCCTTTAAGATAGCAATGTAAAACCCTACATTTCCAGCCTTATCGAACATGGCCCCTTGGCTCACACAGGTGTTCTTTCTATCCTTTTAATGCCACATGTTTCCTTCTAATATGACCCTTTCATTACTTCTTCTTTTTTTTTTTTTTTTTAAATCATTTGATGACGTGTGTTTTTAGTACTGGAATGCATGCTTACAAATTAAGTGCATTTAAGATTTTGGTTGGTAATATGGATTTTGTCAAATATGATCTGGTAATACAAGCCACTAATAAGGCACTCTGGTGCCACTCTGATGCCACTGATCTGTGGTATGACAATATACCAATAAGAACTAAACAGAGGATTTATTGTGGACACCTTTCTATTAGGTTACATGGGGAACCTCTAGTGTCCAAATATGACATAGAAAAACCAAAACAAACCCATGAGGCCTCCGTAACTATCACAGAGGAAAGACATAATTATGCTTGCAAGTCTTATCTCACAGAAGTAAAGGGAAAAAATGCATAAGTTTACAAAACTAACACACCCAGGAAGCACACCTAATAGAATGCTCAGCCTACACAAAAGTGAGGCTCTCCGGTCTTCTGAGCTTCACGCATTTCAAAAGGGATCCACCTTGATGCTAAATGCATTAGAACAAGAACAATGTACTATCTATGAGGTCCAGAGGCATAAAAAGCGGCCGATAGACCATTAAACCAGCCCAAGTCTTTCTCTCTCTCACCTTTGACTATCAGTGGTCTCACAGGTCTTCAGTTTGTGCTCTTCCATACCGCTGATAGATGACTATACTTATGGTATGTCACCCATCATGGTATGCCCTAACTCAAAATCCCTCAGTGAATGTTCCGTTCCCATAAGATAAAGCTCAAATTCTTAGCTTACATTCAATGATCTGCATGTTAGCCTTATGCTTTTTGCTCTCTTGGCATCCTTTATCAAATCCTCTCTTTGGTATGTTCTTAAGCTTTTCTACATAACTTCCTCAGTCCCTTCTACCTGGAATAATCTTGGCTTATTGAAATCTCACTTAGTCTTCAAGGCAGAGATCAAAACCAAGCTTCTCTATTAGAATCTTCATCTCAGAGCTGCCCAAATTGACTGCCTTAGAAGGTGATGAGTTCATTATTCCTGTATGTTTTTAAGCAGAAGTTTGGCAAAAATGTGATGGAGCTTTCCAGGGAAGACTGGATGAGTGATGTGTTAGATATCTAGACCTCCAAATGCTTTCTCATCCTATAACTCTGTGAACTCCTTCCTAAGCAGTCCAACTATATTGATTTTTTTTTAATAATTTTTATTGTGCTTTAAGTCAAAGTTTACAAATCAAGTCAGTCTGTCACATATAAGCTTATATACACCTTACTCCATACTCCCACTTATTCTCCCCCTAATGAGTCAGCCTGCTCCCTCCTTTCAGTCTCCCCTTTTATGACAATTTTGCCAGTTTCTAACCCTCTCTACCATCCTATCTCCCCTCCAGACAGGAGATGCCAACACTGTCTCAAGTGTCCACCTGATACAAGTAGCTCAATCTTCCTCAGCATCTCTCTCCAACACATTGTACAGTTCCTTCCATGTCTGATGAGTTGTCTTCGGGAATGGTTCCTGTCCTGGGCCAACAGAAGGTTTGGGGATCATGACCGCCAGGATTCCTCTAGTCTCAGTCAGACCATTAAGTCTGGTCTTTTTATGAGAATTTGGGGTGTACATCCCACTGATCCCCTGCTCCCTCAGGGGTTCTCTGTTGTGCTCCCTGTCACGACAGTCATCGGTTGTACCAGGCATCATCTAGCTCTTCTGGTCATAGGATGATGTAAGTCTCTGGTTAATGTAGCCCTTTCTGTCTCTTGGGCTCATAGTTATCGTGTGACCTTGGTGTTCTTCATTCTCCTTTGATCCAGGTGGGTTGAGACCAATTGATGCATCTTAGATGGCTGCTTGTTAGCATTTAAGACCCCAGACGCCACATTTCAAAGTGGGATGCAGAATGTTTTCATAATAGAATTATTTTGCCAATTGACTTAGAAGTCCCCTTAAGCCATAGTCCCCAAACCCCCGCCCTTGCTCCGCTGACCTTTGAAGCATTCAGTTTATCCCGGAAACTTCTTTGCTTTTGGTCCAGTCCAGTTGAGCTGACCTTCCGTGTGTTGAGTATTGTCCTTCCCTTCACCTAAAGTAGTTCTTATCTACTAATTAATCAGTAAATAACCCTCTCCCACCCTCCCTCCCTCCCCGCCTCGTAACCACAAAGGTATGTGTTCTTCTCAGTTTATACTATTTCTCAAGATCTTATAATAGTGGTCTTATACAATATTTGTCCTTTTGCCTCTAATTTCACTCAGCATAATGCCTTCCAGGTTCCTCCATGTTATGAAATGTTTCACAGATTCCTCACTGTTCTTTGTCGATGCGTACTATTCCATTGTGTGAATATACCACAATTTATTTAATCATTCATCTGTTGATGGACACCTTGGTTGCTTCCAGCTTTTTGCTATTGTAAACAGAGCTGCAATAAACATGGGTGTGCATATATCTGTTCCTGTAAAGGCTCATATTTCTCTAGGGTATATTTCAAGGAGTGGGATTTCTGGGTTGTATGGTAGTTCTATTTCTAACTTTTTAAGAAAATGCCAGATAGATTTCTAAAGTGGTTGTACCATTTTACATTCCCACCAGCAGTGTATAAGAGTTCCAATCTCTCCGCAGCCTCTCCAAAACTTATTATTTTGTGTGTTTTGGATTAATGCCAGCCTTGTTGGAGTGAGATGGAATCACATTGTAGTTTTAATTTGCATTTCTCTAATGGCTAATGATAGAGAGCATTTTCTCATGTATCTGTTAGCTGCCTGAATATCTTCTTTAGTGAAGTGTGTGTTCATATCGTTTGCCCACTTCTTGATTGGGTTGTCTGTCTTTTTGTGGTTGAGTTTTTTTTTTTTAATTAATTTTTATTAAGCTTCAAGTGAACATTTACCATTCCAATCAGTCTGTCACATGTAGGTTTACATACTTCTTACTCCCTTCTCCCACTTGTTCTTCCCCTATTGAGTCAGCCCCCTCAGTCTCTCGTTTCGTGTCAATTTTGCCATCTTCCCTCTCTCTCTATCTTCCCATCCCCCCTCCAGTCAAGAGTTGCCAATACACTCTCCAGTGTCCACCTAATTTAATTGGCTCACTCTTCATCAGCATCTCTCTCCCCCCCGCTGACCAGTCCTTTTCATGCCTGATGAGTTGTCTTCGGGGATGGTTCCTATCCTGTGCCATCAGAAGTTCTGGGGAGCATTGTCTTTGGGATTCCTCTAGTCGCATTCATATCATTAAAGCCTCCTGCTCCCTCAGGAGTTGTCTGTTGTGCTCCCTAGCAGGGCAGACATCGATTGTGGCCGGGCACCAACTAGTTCTTCTGGTCTCAGGATAATGTAGGTCTCTGGTTCATGTGGCCCTTTCTGTCTCTTGGGTTCTTAGTTGTCGTGTGGCCTTGGTGTTCTTCCTTTGCCTTTGCTCCAGGGGGGTTGAGATCAATTGATGTATCTAGATGGCCGCTTGTTGGCATTTAGGACCCCAGGCGCCACAATTCAAAGTGGGATGCAGAATGTTTTCATAATAGAATTATTTTGCCCGTTGACTTAGAAGTCTCCTCAAATCATGTTCCCCAGACCCCAGCCCCTGCTCCGCTGACCTTTGAAGCTTTCATTTTATCCCGGAAACCTCTTTGCTTTTAGTCCAGTCCAATTAGGCTGACCTTCCTTGTATTGTGTGTTGTCTTTCCCTTCACCCAAAGCAGTTCTTATCTACTGATTGATCAATAAAAAAACTTCTCCTTCCCTCCCTCCCTCCCTCCCCCCTTTGTAACCACAAAAGTATGTGTTCTTCTCCGTTTTTTCTATTTCTCAAGATCTTATAATAGTGGTCTTATACAATATTTGTCCTTTTACCTTTGACTCATTTCGCTCAGCATAATGTCTTCCAGATTCCTCCATGTTATGAAATGTTTCAGAGATTCGTCACTGTTCTTTATCGATGCATAGTATTCCATTGCGTGAATATACCACAATTTATTTACCCATTCATCTGTTGACGGACATCTTGGTTGCTTCCAGCTTTTTGCTATTGTAAACAGAGCTGCAATAAACATGGGTGTGCATATGTCTGTTTGTGTGAAGGCTCTTGTATCTCTAGGGTATATTCCGAGGAGTGGGATTTCTGGGTTGTATGGTAGTTCTATTTCTAACTGTTTAAGATAACGCCAGATGGATTTCCAAAGTGGTTGTACCATTTTACAATCCCACCAGCAGTGTATGAGAGTTCCAATCTCTCCGCAGCCTCTCCAACATTTATTATTTTGTGTTTTTTGGATTAATGCCAGCCTTGTTGGTGTGAGATGGAATCTCATCGTAGTTTTAATTTGCATTTCTCTAATGGCTAATGATCCAGAGCATTTTCTCATGTATCTGTTGGCTGCCTGAATATCTTCTTTAGTGAAATGTGTGTTCATATCCTTTGCCCACTTCTTGATTGGGTTGTTTGTCTTTTTGTGGTTGAGTTTTGACAGAATCATGTAGATTTTAGAGATCAGGCGCTGGTCTGAGATGTCATAGCTGAATATTCTTTCCCAGTCTGTAGGTGGTCTTTTTACTCTTTTGGTGAAGTCTTTAGATGAGCATAGGTGTTTGATTTTTAGGAGCTCCCAGTTATCGGGCTTCTCTTCATCATTTTTGGTAATGTTTTGTATTCTGTTTATGCCCTGTATTAGGGCTCCTAGCGTTGTCCCAATTTTTTCTTCCATGATCTTTATCGTTTTAGTCTTTATGTTTAGGTCTTTGATCCACTTGGAGTTAGTTTTTGTGCATGGTGTGAGGTATGGGTCCTGTTTCATTCTTTTGCAAATGGATATCCAGTTATGCCAGCACCATTTGTTAAAAGACTGTCATTTCCTCAATTGACTGACACTGGTCCTTTGTCAAATATCAGCTGCTCATATGTGGATGGATTTATATCTGGGTTCTCAATTCTGTTCCATTGGTCTATGTGTCTGTTGTTGTACCAGTACCAGGCTGTTTTGACTACTGTAGTTGTATAATAGGTTCTGAAATCAGGTAGAGTGAGGCCTCCCACTTTCTTCTTCTTTTTCAGTAATGCTTTGCTTATCCGGGGGTTCTTTCCCTTCCATATGAAATTGGTGATTTGTTTCTCTATCCCCTTAAAATATGACGTTGGTATTTGGATTGGAAGTGCATTATATGTATAGATGGCTTTTGGTAGAATAGACATTTTTACTATGTTAAGTCTTCCTATCCATGAGCAGGGTATGTTCTTCCACTTAAGTATGTCCTTTTGAATTTCTTGTAGCAGAGTTTTATAGTTTTCTTTGTATAGGTCTTTTACATCCTTGGTAAGATTTATTCCTAAGTATTTTATCTTCTTGGGGGCTACTGTGAATGGTATTGATTTGGTGATTTCCTCTTCGGTGTTCTTTTTGTTGATGTAGAGGAATCCAAGTGATTTTTGTATGTTTATTTTATAACCTGAGACTCTTCCAAACTCTTCTATTAGTTTCAGTAGTTTTCTGGAGGATTCCTTAGGGTTTTCCATGTATACGATCATGTCATCTGCAAATAGTGATAGCTTTACTTCCTCCTTGCCATTCTGGATACCCTCTATTTCTTTGTCTAGCCTAATTGCCCTGGCTAGGACTTCAAGTACGATGTTGAATAAGAGCGGTGATAAAGGGCATCCTTGTCTGGTTCCCGTTCTCAAGGGAAATGCTTTCAGCTTCTCTCCATTTAGAGTGATATTGGCTGTTGGCTTTTCATAGATGCCCTTTATTATGTTGAGGAATTTTCCTTCAATTCCTATTTTGGTAAGAGTTTTTATCATAAATGGGTGTTGAACTTTGTCAAATGCCTTTTCTGCATCAATTGATAAGATCATGTGGTTTTTATCTTTTGTTTTATTTATGTGATGGATTACATTAATGGTTTTTCTGATATTAAACCAGCCTTGCATACCTGGTATAAATCCCACTTGATCAGGGTGAATTATTTTTTTGATGTATTGTTGGATTCTATTGGCTAGAATTTTGTTGAGGATTTTTGCATCTATGTTCATGAGGGATATAGGTCTAAAATTTTCTTTTTTTTTAATGTCTTTACCTGGTTTTGGTATCAGGAAGATGGTAGCTTCATAGAATGAGTTGGGTAGTATTCCGTCTTTTTCTATGCTTTGAAATACCTTCAGTAGTAGTGGTGTTAAGTCTTCTCTGAAGGTTTGATAGAACTCTGCAGTGAAGCCGTCTGGGCCAGGACTTTTTTTTGTTGGAAGTTTTTTGATTACCGTTTCAATCTCTTTTTTTTTGTTATGGGTCTATTTAGTTGTTCTACTTCTGAATATGTTAGTTTAGGTAGGTAGTATTTTTCCAAGAATTTATCCATTTCTTCTAGGTTTTCAAATTTGTTAGAGTACAATTTTACGTAGTAATCTGAAATGATTCTTTTAATTTCATTTGGCTCTGTTGAGATGTGGTCCTTCTCATTTCTTATTCGGGTTATTTGTTTCCTTTCCTGTTTTTCTTTAGTCAGTCTAACCAATGGTTTATCAATTTTGTTAATTTTTTCAAAAAAACAGCTTTTGGCTTTGTTAATTCTTTCAATTTTTTTTCTGTTCTCTAATTCATTTAGTTCAGCTCTAATTTTTATTATTTGTTTTCTTCTGGTGCCTGATGGATTCTTTTGTTGCTCACTTTCTATTTGTTCAAGTTGTCGGGACAGTTCTCTGATTTTGGCTCTTTCTTCTTTTTGTATGTGTGCATTTATCAATATAAATTGGCCTCTGAGCACTGCCTTTGCTGTGTCCCAGAGGTTTTGATAAGGAGTATTTTCATTCTCGTTGCTTTCTAAGAATTTCCTTATTCCCTACTTGATGTCTTCTATAATCCAGTCTTTTTTCAGTAGGGTATTGTTCATTTTCCAAGTATTTGATTTCTTTTCCCTAGTTTTTCTGTTATTGATTTCTAGCTTCATTGCCTTGTGGTCTGAGAAGATGTTTTGTAATATTTCGATGTTTTGGATTCTGGAAAGATTTGTTTTGTGCCCTAATATGTGGTCTATTCTAGAGAATATTCCATGTGCACTAGAAAAAAAAGTATATTTTGCAGCAGTTGGGTGGAGAGTTCTGTATAAGTCTATGAGGTCAAGTTGGTTGATTGTTGTAAGTAGGTCTTCCATGTCTCTATTGAGCTTCTTACTGGATGTCCTGTCCTTCTCCGGAAGTGGTGTGTTGAAGTCTCCTACTATAAATGTGGAGGTGTCTATCTCGCTTTTCAATTCTGTTAAAATTTGATTTATGTATCTTGCAGCCCTGTCATTGGGTGCGTAAATATTTAATATGGTTATATCTTCCTGATCAATTGTCCCTTTTATCATTATGTAGTGTCCTTCTTTATCCTTTGTGGCGGATTTAAGTCTAAAGTCTATTTTGTCAGAAATTAATATTGCTACTCCTCTTCTTTTTTGCTTGTTATTTGCTTGATATATTTTTTTCCATCCTTTGAGTTTTAGTTTGTTTGTGTCTCTAAGTCTAAGGTGTGTCTCTTGTAGGCAGCATATAGATGGTTCGTGTTTCTTTATCCAGTCCGTGACTCTCTGTCTCTTTATTGGTGCATTTAGTCCATTTACATTCAGCGTAATTATAGATAAATAAGTTTTTAGTGCTGTCATTTTGATGCCTGTTCATGTGTGTTGTTGGCCATTTCATTTTTCCACATACTTTTTTGTGCTGAGACGTTTTTCCTAGTAGCTTGTGAGGTCCTCATTTTCATAATGTTTAACTTTATGTTTGTTGAGTCGTTACATTTTTCTTGAGTTATGGAATTGATATTCCTTTTTGTGGTTACCTTATTATTTACCCCTATTTTTCTAAGTAAAAACCTAACTTGTATCGTTCTATATCACCTTGTATCACTCTCCATCTGGCAGTTCAATGCCTCCTATATTTAGTCCCTCTTTTTGATTATTGTGATCGTTTATCTATTGATTTCCATGATTTCCTGTTATGTGTATTATTTTTATTTATTTATTTTTTAGAATTAATCTTTGTTTGTTTTTGTGCTTTCCCTATTTGAGTTGCGTTGATATCAGGACGTTCTGTTTTGTGACCTTGTATTGTGCTGGTACCTAATATTATCGGTCATCCGGCCAAACAATCTCCTTAAGCATTTCTTGCAGTCTTGGTTTAGTTTTTGCAAATTCTCTAAACTTGTGTTTATCTGTAAATATCTTAATTTCTCCTTCATATTTCAGAGAGAGTTTTGCTGGATATATGATCCTTGGTTGGCAGTTTTTCTCCTTCACTGCTCTGTATACGTCGTCCCATTTCCTTCTTGCCTGCATGGTTTCTGCTGAGTAGTCTGAACTTATTCTTATTGATTCTCACTTGAAGGAAACCTTTCTTTTCTCCCTGGCTGCTTTTAAAATTTTCTGTTTGTCTTTGGTTTTGGCAAGTTTGATGATAATATGTCTTGGTGTTTTTCTTTTTGGATCAATCTTAAATGGGGTTCGATGAGCATCTTGGATAGATATCCTTTCGTCTTTCATGATGTCAGGGAAGTTTTCTGTCAGGAGTTCTTCAACTATTTTCTCTGTGTTTTCTGTCCCCCCTCCCTGTTCTGGGACTCCAATCACACGCAAGTTATCCTTCTTGATAGAGTCCCACATGATTCTTAGGGTTTCTTCATTTTTTTAAATTCTTTTATCTGATTTTTTTTCAGCTATGTTGGAGTTGATTCCCTGGTCCTCCAGAAGTCCCAGTCTACATTCTAATTGCTTGAGTCTGCTCCTCTGACTTTCTATTGCGTTGTCAAATTCTGTAATTTTATTGTTAATCTTTTGGATTTCTACATGCTATCTCTCTATGGATTCTTGCAACTTATTAATTTTTCCACTATGTTCTTGAATAACCTTTTTGATTTCTTCAACAGTTTTATCAGTGTGTTCCTTGGCTTTTTCTGCATTTATCCTAATTTCATTTGTGATATCTTTAAGCATTCTGTAAATTAGTTTTTTATATTCTGTATCTGATAATTCCAGGATTGTATCTTCATTTGGGAAAGATTTTGATTCTTTTGTTTGGGGTGTTGGAGAAGCTGTCATGGTCTGTTTCTTTATGTGGTTTGATATGGACTGCTGTCTCCAAGCCATCACTAGGAAACTAGATTTTCCAGGTAATCAGCTAAAAAAAATGCAGTCAGATCCCTATCTGAATTCTCCGTCTGGCTCAGGGTATTCGGATGTTAATGGAGCCACCTGGGGAGGGTGGGGGAGGGATCAGAGAGCTAGGCCTGTGGCACCACAGCATATAGAGCTGAACCCCGTGTTCACGCTCCGCCCCCGTCCGCCAGAATCCCGGCAGGATGGCTCCCTGGCTGGGAGGCTGCTCTCCCCGCTGGGAGACCAGTGACTTCCTCCCGGGGATTTCTCCCTCCGGTGCGCTGCTGCGCTTGTGCGAACTGGGTGGGCGTGGCCCTCACTAACGTCTGGGCGCCCCCCCGTGGGGTCGCTTTAGGGAACTATAGCTGTACCCCACTCTCGCGCCAAACTCCCGGCGGGACGGATCCCCGGCTGGGACGCTGCTCTCCCCGCTCCAAGATGAGTCACTGCCTCCCAGGTGCTTCTCCCACCGGCTGCACCGCTACGCCCGCGCCAACCAGCTAGACTCCCTCCCGGGATGGGTTCGGTGGGGGGGTAGGGCTGGGCCCCTTGTCTGTGCCGTCTGCCCCCCTGGGCTCTGCCCCAGCCCTGGCTCCGAAGGTCACCTGCCTGTTACGCTGGCTCCTAGTTCTGAAAACGATCGCTGTCTGCCCGTATTTGTTCGTTCTCCGTCTCTAAGTCTGTGTTTGTTGTTCAGAGTTCGTAGATTGTTATGTATGTGATCGATTCACTTGTTTTTCGGAGTCTTTGTTGCAAGAGGGATCCGCGGTAGTGTCTACCTAGTCCGCCATCTTGGCCCCGCCTCCCCTGTCGTTGAGTTTTAACAGAATCATAGATTTTAGAGATCAGGTGCTGGTCGGAGATGTCATAACTGAAAATTCTTTCCCAATCTGTAGGTGATCTTTTTACTCTTTTGGTGAAGTCTTTAGATGAGCATAGGTGTTTGATTTTTAGGAGCTCCCAGTTATCTGGTTTCTCTTCATCATTTTTGGTAGTGTTTTTTATTCTGTTTCTGCCCTGTATTAGGGCTCCTAACGTTGTCTCTGTTTTTTCTTCCATGATTGTTATCGTTTTAGTCTTTATGTTTAGGTCTTTGATCTACTTGGAGTTAGTTTTTGTGCATGGTGTGAGGTATGGGTCCTGTTTCATTTTTTTGCAAATGGATGCCCAGTTATGCCAGCACCATATGTTAAAAAGACTGTCTTTTCCCCAATTAACTGACACTGGGCCTTTGTCAAATATCAGCTGCTCATATGTGGTTGGATTTATATCTGGGTTCTCAATTCTGTTCCATTGGTCTATGTGCCTCTTGTTGTACTAGTACCAGGCTGTTGTGACTACTGTAGCTGTATAATAGGTTCTAAAATCAGGTAGAGTGAGGCCTCCCACTTTCTTCTTCTTTTTCAGTAATGCTTTACTTATCTGGCGCTTCTTTCCCTTCCATATGAAGTTGGTGATTTGTTTCTCCATGACGTCAAAAAATGTCATTGGAATTTGGTTCGGAAGTGTATTGTATGCATAGGTGGCTTTTGGTAGAATAGACATTTTTACTATGTTAAGTCTTCCTATCCATGAGCAAGGTATGTTTTTCCTCTTATGTAGGTCCTTTTTAGTTTCTTGCACTAGTACTTTGTAGTTTTCATTGTATAGGTCTCTGACATCTTTGGTAAGATTTATTCCTAAGTATTTTATCTTCTTGGGGGCTACTGTGAATGGTATTGATTTGGTGATTTCCTCTTCGGTGTTCTTTTTGTTGATGTAGAGGAATCCAAGTGATTTTTGTATGTTTATCTTATAACCTGAGACTCTGACAAACTCTTCTATTAGTTTCAGTAGTTTTCTGGAGGATTCCTTAGGGTTTTCTGTGTATAAGACCATGTCATCTGCAAATAGAGATAATTTTACTTCCTCCTTGCCAATCCAGATGCCCTTTATTTCTTTGTCTAGCCTAATTGCTCTGGCTAGGACCTCTAGCACAATGTTGAATAAGAGCAGTGATAGAGGGCATCCTTGTCTGGTTCCTGTTCTCAAGAGAAATGCTTTCAGGTTCTTTCCATTTAGAGTGATGTTGGCTGTTGGCTTTGTATAAAAAAAAAAAAAAATAGATGCCCTTTATTATGTTGAGGAATTTTCCTTCAATTCCTATTTTGCTGAGAGTTTTTATCATGAATGGGTGTTGGACTTTGTCAGATGCCTTTTCTGCATCAATTGATAAGATCATGTGCTTTTTGTCTTTTGTTTTATTTATATGGTGGATTCCATTAATGGTTTTTCCAATATTAAACCAGCCTTGCATAAAGCTTTTTGTCTTTTGTTTTATTTATATGGTGGATTCCATTAATGGTTTTTCCAATATTAAACCAGCCTTGCATAAAGCTTTTTGTCTTTTGTTTTATTTATATGGTGGATTCCATTAATGGTTTTTCCAATATTAAACCAGCCTTGCATACCTGGTATAAATCCCACTTGGTCGTGGTGGATTATTTTTTTGATATGTTGTTGAATTCTATTGGCTAGAATTTTGTTGAGGATTTTTGTGTCTATGTTCATGAGGGATAAAAAAAAATATAGGACTGTAATTTTCTTTTTTTGTGGTGTCTTTACCTGGTTTTGGTATCAGGGATATGGTGGCTTCATAGAATGAGTTAGGTAGTATTCCATCATTTTCTATGCTTTGAGTAGTAGTGGTGTTAACTTTTCTCTGAAAGTTTGGTAGAACTCTGCAGTAAAGCCGTCCGGGCCAGGGCTTTTTTTTTGTTGGGAGTTTTTTGATTACCGTTTCTATCTCTTTTTTTGTTATGGGTCTATTTAGTTGTTCTGCTTCTGATTGTGGTAGTTTAGGTAGGTAGTGTTTTTCTAGGAATTCATCCGTTTCTTCTAGGTTTGCAAATTTGTTAGAGTACAATTTTTCGTAATAATCTGATATGATTCTTTTAATTTCAGTTGGGTCTGTTGTATGTGGCCCATCTCGTTTCTTATTCGGGTTATTTGTTTCCTTTCCTGTATTTCTTTAGTCAGTCTAGCCAATGGTTTATCAATTTTGTTAATTTTTTCAAAGAATCAGCTTTTGGCTTTGTTAATTCTTTCAATTGTTTTTCCGTTCTCTAATTCATTTAGTTCAGCTCTAATTTTTATTATTTGTTTTCTTCTGGTGCCTGATGGGTTCTTTTGTTGCTCACTTTCTATTTGTTCAAGTTGTAGGGACAGTTCTCTGATTTTGTCTCCTTCTTCTTTTTATATGTGTGCATCTATTGACATAAAATTGACCTCTGAGCACTGCTTTTGCTGTGTCCCAGAGGCTTTGATAGGAAGTGTTTTCATTCTCGTTGCATTCTATGAATTTCTTTATTCCCTCCTTAATGTCTTCTATCACCCAGTCTTTTTTTCAGCAGGGTATTTTTCAGTTTCCATGTATTTGATTTATTTTCCCTAATTTTTCTCTTATTGATTTCCACTTTTATGGCCTTGTGGTCTGAGAAGATGCTTTGTAATATTTCGATGTTTTGGATTCTGCAAAGGTTTGTTTTATGACCTAATATGTGGTCTATTCTAGAGAATGTTCCATGTGCACTAGAAAAAAAGGTATACTTTGCAGCTGTTGGGTGGAGTGTTCTGTATAAGTCTATGAGTTCAAGTTGGTTGACTGTAGCAGTTAGGTCTTCCGTGTCTCTATTGAGCTTCTTACCGGAAGTCCTGTCCTCCAAAAGTGGTGTGTTGAAGTCTCCTACTATAATTGTGGAGGTGTCTATCTCACTTTTCAGTTCTGTTAAAGTTTGTTTCATGTATCTTGCAGCCCTGTCATTGCGTGCATAAATATTTAATATGGTTATATCTTCCTGGTCAATTGTCCCTTTAATCATTACGTAGTGTCCTTCTTTATCCTTTGTGGTGGATTTAACTTTAAAGTCTATTTTGTCAGAAATTAATATTGCTACTCCTGCTCTTTTTTGCTTGTTGTTTGCTTGATACGTTTTTTCCATCCTTTGAGTTTTAGTTTGTTTGTGTCTCGAAGTCTAAGGTGTGTCTCTTGTAGGCAGCATATAGACAGATCGTGTTTCTTTATCCAGTCTGAGACTCTCTGTCTCTTCATTGGTGCATTTAGTCCATTTACATTCAGCGTAATTAGAGATAAACATGTGTTTAGTGCTGTCATTTTGATGCCCTTTTGTGTGTGTTGTAGACAATTTCATTTTTCCACTTACTTTTTTGTGCTGAGACGTTTTTCTTTGTAAATTGTGTGTTCCTCATTTTCATAGTATTTGACTTTGTTTGCTGAGTCGTTATGTTTTTCTTGGGTTTTATTTTGAGTTATGGAGTTGTTATACCTCTTTGTGGTTACCTTCATATTTACCCCTATTTTTCTAACTAAAAACCTAACTTGTATTGTCCTATATCGCCTTGTTTGCCTTTCCATATGGCAATTCTGTGCCACCTGTATTTAGTCCCTCTTTTTGATTATTGTGATCTTTTACATATTGACATCAATGATTCCCTGTTTTGAGCATTTTTTTCTTTTTAAAATTAATCTTAATTTGTTTTTGTGATTTCCCTATTTGAGTTGATATCAGGATGTCCTGTTCTGTGACCTTGTGTTGTGCTGGTATCTGATATTATTGGTTTTCTCACCAAACAATTTCCTTTAGTATTTCTTGTAGTTTTGGTTTGGTTTTTGCAAATTCTCTAAGCTTGTGTTTATTTGTAAATGTTTTAATTTCGCCTTCTTATTTGAGAGAGAGTTTTGCTGGATATATGATCCTTGGCTGGCAGTTTTTCTCCTTCAGTGCTTTATATATGTCATGCCATTGCCTTCTTGACTGCACGGTTTCTGCTGAGTAGTCTGAACTTATTGATTCTCCTTTGTAGGAGACCTTTATTTTATCCCCGGCTGCTTTAAAAATTTTCTCTTTATCTTTGGTTTTGGCAAGTTTGATGATAACATGTCTTGGTGTTTGTCTTTTTGGATCAATCTCAAATGGGGTTCGATGAGCATCTTGGGTAGATATCCTTTCGTCTTTCATGATGTCAGGGAAGTTTTCTGCCAACAGATCTTCAACTATTCTCTCTGTATTTTCTGTTATCCCTCCCTGTTCTGGGACTCCAATCACACGCAAGTTATTCTTCTTGATAGAGTCCCACATGATTCTTAGGGTTTCTTCATTTTTTAAAATTCTTTTATCTGATTTTTTTCCAGCTATATTGGTGTCAATTCCCTTGTCCTCCAGATCCCCCACCCTGCATTCCAATTGCTCGAGTCTGACTTCCTATTGAGTTGTCTAATTCTGCAATTTTACTGTTAGTCTTTTGGATTTCTGAATGCTGTCTCTCTTTGGATTCTTGCAGCTTATTAATTTTTCCACTATGTTCTTGAATAATCTTTTTGAGTTCTTCAGCTGCTTTATCAGTGTGTTCCTTGGCTTTTTCTGTAGATTGCCTTATTTCATTTCTGAGGTCATCCCTGATGTCTTAAAGCATTCTGTAAATTAGTTTTCTATATTCTGCATCTGGCAATTCCAGGATTGTGTCTTCATTTGGGAAAGATTTTGATTCTTTAATTTGGGCAGTTGTAGAAGCAGTCATGGTCTGCTTATTTATGTGGTTTGATATCGACTGCTGTCTCCGAGCCATCTCTAAGATATTGTAGTGATTTATTCTATATTTGCTCACTGAGTCTTATCTTGTTTTGTTTTCTTTCAATATACGTAGATGGGCTACTAGATTGCTCTGTCTTGGTTGTTGTAGCCCTTGAATCACTTATGTCCTATTACCAGCTGGTTTGGGCTGTTACCAGATATATAAGCCTAAGAGTCCGTTCACTATTCTTGAGTAGAATCTGATTTTGGGTCATCAAGTGTGTGGTGAAGACTGTCACCTATCCACCTAGAGAAGTAGTGGTGATAGTTGTGTGCACCAGATTCTAGTAGCAGCAGGGGGTCACACTCCAGGGGAGCAGGATGCTGACAGGCTTCCCCCAAGTGCCAGTGAGGTAGGTGTGTCTCTATTCCTAAAGCACTTTGGTGGGTGGGCTCTGCAGCTGTACCTTAGGCACCCAGTGCAAGTACCTCTACAGTTTGGTAGGTGTCACCCTCCTTAGACCCCTAAGGCAGGAGACTATGTGGTCTGGGGGAGCTTCAGCCCTCAGTTCCCTGATGTTGGTCAGTGAGGGCTCTGTTAAATACACAGAGATATCAGACCTGGGAAACTTGTCTTTCCAGTAATCAGCTAAAACAATTACAGTCAGATCCGTATCAGAATCGCCTTTGCGTTATAATAGCCACCTTGTTCCCTGTAGGGATGAAAGCCCAAGACCGTGGATCTCATATGCTTGGCTGGAGCTGGTTCTGTGTTTTTAGTCCAATTAGGGAAGGATTTTTGGTCCCTGGGTTTTTTGTAGCTGCTTCTCTCAGGCCAGAAGAATGGGTTAGAAAAAGACCAAAAAAAAAAAAAAAAACTGTAGAGCACTTCACTCTCTGACTCAGGAAATTCCAATGTTAATGAAGCCACCTGGGAATGGGAGGGGAGGGATCAGACAGATAGGAGAGAGTAGCACCCTGGAATATAGACAAAGTTACTTATCTTGCTTGGTGATGACTGTTTTATCTGAGATTCCCAAGGGGTGTGTGGCCTGTGTGCATTGGCTGGGTCGAGATTGCCCCCGAGTATCAGGTCCGTGTCCTGTGCTTGTGCTGTCTCAGAAGCCATGGTCAGTTCCTCCGCTCCCAGTCCAAAGCCTAGTGCCAACGTTCTCTGGCTGGGACACCGCACTCCAGGCTCCAAAACCAGTCATTGCCTCCCGGAGACTTCTCCTCCTGTCAGCCGTGTCACTGCGCTGCCTGCGTGCACTGGCTGGGCTTCCCCTGAGGTCACTTCTGGGGGCTAGGGCTGCATCCCATATTTGCACCGTCTCAGGAAGCCGTACTCAGCTCCCCTGTGCCCAGTCCAAAGCCAGGCGCCAAGGTTTCCTGACTGGGATGCTGGCTCCAGGTTCCGAAAATAGTTACTGCTTCCCTGTGTTTGTTCGTTCTCAGTTTCTGTCACTCAAGTCAACTCTTTAGATGTGTGTTTGATGGTCAGGGTTTGTAGATTGTCATGTATGTGATCGATTCACTTGTTTTTCCAATTCTTTGTTGCAAGAAGGATCCAAGGTAGCTTCTACCTAATCAGCCATCTTGGCCCCGCCTCCTATATTGATCTTTTTGTGAAATGTCTATGACATGCATAGTTTCAACTAAGGTTTGGAACTAATCACGTTCATTTCTGTATCCTATGGCAATTTTCACTCATCATTTTCTCATCTCCTACATTAGATTATAAATTCTCAGAGAACAGAGATGTGCCATAATTCAATCTGTATTCTCAGAGGGCCAGCATTTTGCTTATGAGAAACACTGAAATTATCTAAAATGAGTGAATAGACTTTTCAGTAACCATTCGGGAAGTTTCATTTTCCTTTCTTTATTCTAATCATCACCAAGCACGTAGCAAATATGTAAGGATTCTAATTCCATTTATCCTAGTCATAAGCAGTATGGTACTACATAGCCTACTTTTAAAGTGAATATTTCCTCCAGAAGATAAACTATGAAAACCTCTTTGACTATCTTCTTCCTACAAATCATATGTTAGAAGTTTCAATGTTGATGAATAAATAATGTACATTTTCTTTGCGTTGATTATGCAGGTGAGCTAAAATAGCTACAGACTAGGACCTTGGAGGGAGTTTTTTCAACCTTCCAGTCATTCTCATCCTCTGATAACTGCCCCCAAGGCTAGAGACCCCGTGGACATGAGTGTACTATGTGATTCCATAAATCCCAGTTTTTACTGATCGGGCCTAAGTTACATATTTGCAAAACAGAGACAAAAATATCCTATCTTCCTGCTGTCAGTATATACACTCAGTATAAAAATAAGAGTTCTCAGCTACATAGAGAAGAACACTGTATAAAATCTAATAAGATGTTATTGCACAGAAATTCACTTTTTCACAGTTTGTCTTTTGCCTTTTGAATTATACTATATTTTCTAAAGTAATACACAGATTTAAATTTTTCTTCTCATCCTTTTCAGCAATTCATCCACATGCTACCTCTCCACAATTTCACTCTGCTTCTCAGTTAATTAGTTAAGATTAACTATCTCAGTGATAAATTACACATACTCCTTATTAATGAGAAAATACATCCCATATTTTTCTTGTATAGGGTACCCTTCTTTCTAATTTTACTTCTAAAGCTAGTGAATTCTTTGTGATTTCTGTCATTGCCACTACCACCAACACCATGCCAAAGAGGAAAAGAATTACTTAGCCTGAATGCTGTCCCAATTTAGATCTGGTTCAATAGCAGTTCTTCTAGTTAAGGATTGGGCTAGATCTTTGAAAGTCAAAGTTTGGCCCTTGAATCATCAGCATTAACACTACTTAGGAGTTTGTTAGGAGCATAATCTCAGACATAAGCCCATAAATCATAGTCAGAATTTCAACAAGATCCTCAAGTGTTTCTTACGAAAGTTTCAGACATGGAGACCAGAGCATTCCTGTAGTAACCCAGAACCAACAAAAACCCAGTGCTGTCGAGTCGATTCCGACTCAGCGACCCTAAAGGTCAGAGTAGAACTGCCCCATAGAGTTTCCAAGGAGCGCCTGGCGGATTCGAACTGCCGACCTTTTGGTTAGCAGCTGTAGCAGAGAGAGCTAAATATCTACCAAAAATCATTTGCTTTCACTTTCATAATAGAACTTCCTAATTCTAGCTGATTAGTGGGCTACTCATCAAGAGAGTACATTTCCCAGCTTTCTTGCACTTTGATTTAGCCATGTGACTATGTTCTGGCCGATGGAATTTGAGTAGATTATTCTCTGTGGTTTCCAGGTCATACTTAGAAGATGAATGTCTATGAACTCCCCAGATTCTTTTTCCACTTGCTGCTCTTGGGTAGATGTTGACAATTTGAGAAACTCATTTGAACCTAGGGAAAGAAGCCATGCACTAAACATGGTAGTGTCACCCTACCAGTCTTAAGCTGACAATGGACTGCAATGTGAGAAAAAAAAAAAAAAAATTCTGTTTTGTTGAAGCCACTTCCATCTTGTATGTTTTTTTTTGTTGCAGTTTCATGCCCTGTACTTTAACAAATACAAGGCCCAAAAGTTGGCTGCACTGCCATCATTCTGCTTAAACCATTTACAGAATGATGCAAAATAACACATAAAATGTATTATTTTTTACAATATCGCATCATGACTTTTTCACCAGAGGCATTATCTCACTACAATCTAATGATTACTTCAAGCCAATGGCCATTTTTATTTTTTTGCAACTTCCAAATTCATGCTATTTAACAGTCTTTGAATTAAGGATATGTCACTTTTTCTAGCAGTTAAAACCATTAAAATATCATCATAAAAAGTCCTAAAAAAGCCCTAGAGTGTACAACATAATTAAACACTTATTTATCTTTCTGATTTTGAATGTTAATTTTGGTCTTATATCTTAAACCCCTCATAATTGAATTTTTTCTGGTTATACAGTTTTATACTTGGAAAAACAAACACTGTTTAACTTAGGGACTTATCTTCCTATAACAGGATCCCCTAGAGTTTTAGGATGTATTCCTGGAAGACTGCTCTGCATAAAGAATACATTTATTAGCAAAGCCCTTGCCAACTTTCTAAGCAAACTTTTTGTTGTTTTATAGACTGTATTTTAGAAGAGTTTCAGATTTACAGAAAAGTTGAGACAGCGGTACAGAGAGCTCCCATATACCCCACACTCAGTTTCCCCTGTTATTATCGTATGGTACATTTGTCATAATGAGCAAATATTTATGCATCATAGTTGCTGTGAGTGGGAATCAACTCGACAACAACGGGTTTGGCTTTAGTTTGATATATTTCATTCAGATTTCCTTTGTTTTTACTTAATGTCCTTTTTATTGATTTAGAATCCCACACAGGAAAGCACATTTTATTTTGTTTTCATATCTCTTTAGACTCCTCTTGACTGTGAGAGTTTCTCAGACTTTTCTTATTTTTGATAACCATGACAGTTTTGAGGAACACTGGCCAGGTGTTTTGTAGGATGTGCTTCTATTGGAGTTTGCCTGATGTTTTTCTTATGATTGCACTGGATTATGGGCTTATTTGTTTTGAGAAAGATCACAGAACTAGAGTGCCATTTTCATCATATCATATCAGGGTATGTACTTTCAACCTGATTTATGGCTTAATTTTGACCTTGATCCCCTGGCTGAGGTAGTGTTTATCAGGTTTCTCCACTGTTAAGTTACTCTTCCTTGTTTCTTCTTGCCACACTGAACTCTTGGGAAGGATGTCACTATGCACAGCCTATACTTAAGGATGGGGAGTTAGGCTTCACCTCCTTGAGGGCAGAGCATCTACTGAGTAGAGTTCTTATGTGCTTTTTCTTTACTTTTTTATATTTGTCTTAAAGATTACTAAGAAGCTAATGCCGATTCTGAATATTTGATGAAAGAATTTCAGAAAAAATCCTAATTGCCTATATATTCCGATTCATGTTCAATATGTGGTGAGAACTGACCTGAATTTCTGTATGATTTAATTGTGGAACCCCCTTTTTTCTATTATACTGCTTTAAAGAATATGTCTTTAAAAAATAACTAACATATAATGATTGCTCACTATGCTATAAGAACTGTTATAAGTTTTTTCCATGCATTATTTAATTTAATTTAAACTCTGTGTATTCCAAGGAGATATCTCTTATGAAGAAGAATGGGGCATCAGGATTGGAGGAAGACTCAATAAAAACTTGTGTTATGCAGATGACACAACCTTGCTTGCTGAAAATGAAGAGGACTTGAAGCAAAGACCAGAGCCTTCAGTATGGATTGCACCTCAACATAAAGAAAACAAAAATCCTCACAACTGGACCAATGAGCAACATCATGATAAACAGAGAAAAGATTGAAGTTGTCAAGGATTTCATTTTACTTAGATGCACAATCAACAGCCATGGAAGCAGCAATCAAGAAATCAAAAGACGCATTGCTTTGGGCAAATCTGCTGCAAAGGACCTCTTCAAAGTGTTGAAGAGCAAAGATGTCACCCTGAAGACTAAGGTACGCCTGACCCAAGCCATGGTATTTTCAATTACATCATATGCATGTGAAAGCTGGACGATGAATAAGGAAGACTGAAGAATTGACGCCTTTGAATTGTGGTGTTGGCGAAGAATATTGAATATACCTTGGACTGCCAAAAGAATGAACAAATCTGTCTTGGAAGAAGTGCAGCCAGAATGCTCCTTAGAGGCAAAGATGGTGACACTGCATCTTACATACTTTGGACGTGTTGTCAGGAGGGATCAGTCCCTGGAGAAGGACATCACGCTTGGCAGAGTTCAGGGTCAGTGGAAAAGAGGAAGACCCTCAACGAGGTGGATTGACACAGTGGCTGCAACAATGAGCTCAAGCATAACAACGATTGTGAGGATGGCTCAGGACCAGGCAGTGTGTCGTTCTGTTGTGCATAGGGTTGCTATGAGTCGGAACCGACTCAACGGCACCTAACAACAACAACAACAACAATGTATTAGTACTAATCTACTCCCGGGCTCCAAGAATTGAATAATTATGGGTTGTGAATTGGAAAATTTAGTCCATTCTTATTCAATCAAGGTTATTTATTCAACTGAGGTATATTATTATATTACAATTATATTGAGGTTAAAACAATGTATTCAGTGAAACATGAACACATTTCTTCTGAAGGCTTCAGCTGTGAAGAATTTTGGTTTTTATAAAATGAGAGCTTCACAGTCCAATCCGCTTAAAAAAAGTAATTCAGAAACAACTCAATGTTCAAATGTGAATCCACCCACATAACGTTGGTCATCTGAGAATGTCAACTTTCATAGAATAAATACATCTAGATTTGAATTTAGAAAAGTGCAAATGTTTTGGGTGAACCATAAACTCTAGGAAAAAAAGAAAAGACTTTTGTTCCCTCCTTATGTCTTCTAGGGAAATTTTTAACAATTCATAATTGAAGATGATACAAATCAGGTAAGTTGTTTTTTGGTTGTTCATTTTTGTTTTAATTTTTGTTTTTAAGGTTGATGGAATGTGAACAGAATTTCATACTCAATTCAAAACTTTCTATTATATGGTTTGTTGGAATATACAGGTGTTTCCTCTTTTTGCTGCATTAATTGTTCTAACATATGATTGCATAACACAACTCACAATCAACTGAGAAATGTTACAATGATATCATGGCAGGCATAGTAGCCTGGAAGCACTTTTGTGCCTGTGATATTAACAGCCATCACATTTTTACTCTGAATTAAGTGTGCTTATAACTGGTACTTAAGAATTAACAAGACACCAAACACAGTGAAGCTAATTAGAAATGTCCTTGCTGCCTCTGCAGCAAACAGAAGGACTTGAAGATTCTGTTTTAATGGAAATAGTAATGATGCATTTGATAGGTGTTGCACTTAGAAAATGAATGAAGGACCATTTTGCCATCAATTTTATTGTTTATAAGAATAGTCCTCCTTTGGCTACACTTTATGTTAGCAATTGTTCTTATTTACCTTATTCTTGCGATTTCAGTTGCGCTGAAATTAAATTCAGATAAATTCCTTAGACTGGTTACTTTGACATGGATATTTTAAATGTGTAAATTCTGGAGAGATTTAGATGGCTTTAAATAATTTGTTGTCAACTATATATAGGGTTGCTATGGGTCAGAATCGACTCGATGGCACTGGGTTTGGTTATTTTTTTTTATATATGATTGCACCATTTTATCATTTTAAAAGGATCAGTGCTAGATAACTTGGGTCACTGGTAGAATTAAAAGTCAAGATATTTAACATGTATCTTGTCCACTAAATTGACAAATAAGGACCTCAACAATGACTCACTGAAGAGTAATTACATTTAACAGTTAATATTTCTTTAATCTGACTGCTAAAAAAGTAAACAGCATCTCTAATGTATAACACAATCCTGACAAAATACAGAATAGCTATTTTTGTTAACACGACACCAACGTTTAATGCATAAAGCATATTAGTTTTGTGTTCCAAATTGATCTCATATTGGTATTCTTCCCTATCAAAATGGTCCTTTGAAGCTGATTTTGCTTCAGTATAATTTTACGGATATACGTATTAGGCATCTTATCCTTGTGATGGACTCAGGGCTGTGAAGATGTTGATGTCATAGCCATCAGATTTAACATTTAAAAACTGGTCCCAAACTACTGAACTTAGTCAAAGGCCTGATTGCAAAATATTAACAATTTTTTTATGCTAAAATTTCACCCTAAGGAAAACAAATCGAAATTTGATACACTTAACTATTTAAAGGAGCACTGGTGGCACAGGGGTTAAGAGCTTCGCTGTTAACTAAAAGGTCAGCAGTTCTAATCTGCCAGCGGCTCCCTAGAAACTTTATGGGGCAGTTCTACTCTGTCCTATAGGTTCGTTACAAATTGGAATCGACTCGACCACAACAGGAACTGAAACTATTTAAAAATCAAGTGTTGCTCAAATAGCCACAGGATCCTAATCAATGAAATAACATTGGAGCCAGGAAGACCTTACTGTAATGGAAAATACGAATCACCTGGAAAAATATTTATAGTGTATTTTTAGTGAAATAGAGGACATTAAACCTCAGTATCACAATTTCAAGAAGAAATGGCTGAATAAATGAATAGATAGGCAGATTGTTGTTATTAGGTGCTGTTAAACCCCTCCTGATAACATGTCCAAAGTAGGTAAACCAAAGTCTCACCATCCTTACTTCTAAGGAACATTCTGGCTGTACTTCTTCCAAGACAAATTTATTCGTTCTTCTGGCGGTTTTGATATATTCACTATTGTTTACCAACACCATAATTCAAACACATCAGTTCTTTTTCAGTCTCCCTTATTCATCGCAAAACTTTCACATGCATTTGAGACAATTGAAAATACCATGATTTGGGTCAGGCACGCAGTGACATCTTTGCTTTTGAACATTTTAATGAAGTCTTTTGCGGACGATTTGGTCACTACAACCGCCACTTGATTTCTTGACTGCTGTTTCCATGGGTTTTGACTGTGGATCCAAGTAAAACGAAATCCTTAACAACTTCAATTTTTTCTCTGTTTATCATGATGTTGCTTATTGGCTCAGTTATAAGGATTTTTGTGTTCTTTATGTTGAGGTGCAATCTATATTGAAGGCTGTAGTCTTTGATCTTCATCAGTAAGTGCTTCAGGCCCTCTTCACTTTCAGCAAGCAAGGTCATCTGCATATTGCAGGTTGTTAATGAGTCTTCCTCCAATCCTGATGCCCCATTCTTCTTCAGAGAGTCCAGCTTCTCAGATTATTTGCTCAGCATACAGATTGAATAAGTGTAGTGAAAGGATACCACCCTGATGTACAACTTTCATGATTTGAAACCAAGCAATATCCCCTTGCTTTGTTTGAAAGACTGCCTCTTGGTCTATGTACAGGTTTCTCATGAGCACAATTAAGTGCTCTGGAATTCCCATTCTTTGCAATGTTATCCATAATTTGTTATGATCCACACAGTTGAGTGCCTTTGCGTAGTCAATAAAACACAAGTAAACATCTTTCTGGTATTCTCTGGTTTCAACCAGGATTCATCTGACATCAGCAATTATATCGCTTGTTCCATGTCCTCATCTGTATCTGGATTGAATTTCTTGCAGTTCACTGTTAATGTACTGCTGCTATTGTTTTTGAATGATCCAGCAAAATTTTACTGTATGTAATATTAATGATATTGTTTGAAAATTTCTGCATTCTGCTGGATCACCTTTCTTTGGAATGGGCACAAATACGAAACTGTTCCAGTTGGTTGGCCAGGTAGATGTCTGGCAAATTTCTTGACATAGATAAGCGAGTGCTTCTAGAATTGCATTCATTTGTTGGAACATTTCAATTGGTATTCCATCAATTCTTAAAGCCTCTCTTTTTGCCCATGTCTTCGGTGTAGCTTGAACTTCTTCCTTCAATACTATCCGTTCTTGATCATATGTTACCTCCTGAAATGGTTGAACATGGACCAATTCTTTTTGATATAGTGACTCTGTAATCCTTCCATCTTCTTTTTATGATTCCTATACCATTCTATATTTTTCCCATGTGGTAGGACCTTTAATATTGCAACTGGAGGCTTGGATTTGTTCTTTAGTTCTTTCAGCTTGAGAAATGCCTAGTGTGTTCTTCCCTTTTGGTTTTCTAACTCTAGATAGATAGATGGGTAGTTAGAGAGATAGATAGATCCATAGAGATGGGTAATAGATAGATACATAAGTAAATAGGTGGAGCAAGGAAGGAAGAGGAAGATAAAGGTGAAAGACGGAAGGAAACAAAAATGATAACAGTGCTCTTATCCCTTTTTTTCTTTGCGCTTTTCATGTTTTTTCAAAATTTACAGTGAACTTATACTGATATGTCTTAAAACAAAACAATGCCATATTTATTAAAGCTATTAGGAGTTTTAATAGTCATGTTCTGCTCAACCCCCCTCATTTTTAAAGAACCTGAAATCCAGAGGGCAATAATTGATGCCAGTGCTGCTGTAACAGAAACACCACAGAAGTTTATTTAACAAACAGAAGTTTATTCTCTCACAGTCCCGTAGGCTGGAAGTCCAAATTCAGAGCACCGGCTCTAGAAAAAGGCTTAAGTATCCTATTGACAGTCTATAGTACTTTCATTAATTTGTTTAAGCCATTTTTGTACCTATGTAAATCTTTATCTACCCTAGAGAATCCCTTTTAATAAAAGCCTAACTTTGCTTTAGTGTATTCTTAGCTAATGAGTAAATGTTCCTCAGTTTAAAATTATTGGTTTCTAAACAGATGGTAGTTGGCCATTGATATTAGTTGAATAGAATGAATTACCCATATTCCTCAAGTGGTGGCTGCAACTTAGAGTCATGAATTCTGTCTAGATTTAATATAAATAGAAATCATATGATATTGTAGACTGCAGAGACTGTGATCTTTTCCATGGCTATCCTAGTTATCTAACGCTGCTATAACAGAAATACCACAAGTGGATGGCTTTAACAAAGAGAAGTTTATTCACAGTCCAGTAGGCTAGAAGTCTGAATTTAGGGTGCCAGCTCTAGGGGAAGGCTTTCTCTCTCTGTCAGCTCTGGAGGAAGGTCCTTGTCATCAGTCTTCCCTTGGTCTGGGAGCATCTCAGTGCAGGAACCTCAGGTCCAAAGGACCTGCTCTGCTCCCACGCTGCTTTCTTGGTGGTATGATGTTCCCAACTCTCTGCTCCCTTCCCTTTCCTTTTATCCCTTGTAAGACGTGGTGCAGGCCACACTCCAAGGAAACTCTCTTTACATTGGATCAGTGATGTGACCTTAGTAAGGGTGTTACAATCCCACTCTAATCCTCCTTAACATAAAATTACAATCACAAAATAGAGGACAACCACACAATACAGGGAATCATAGTCCAGCCAAATGGATACACACATTTTTGGGGGGACGTAATTCTGTGTATTATCTTTTCCATCTGTATCTGTGCATCTGTAAAGTGGAAGGCTGGGGTCAGTTAGTAGAAGGCAGAGATTATTTCTCTCTATAGAACTTGAGGAAACACTCGTGGAGTAGTGGTTAAGTGCTACAGCTGCTAACCAAAGGGATGGCAGTTCGAATCTGCCAGGTGCTCCTTGGAAACTCTATGGGGCAGTTCTACTCTGTCCTATAGGGTCGCTATGAGTTGGAATCGACTCAATAGCACTGGGTTTGGTTTTTGGTTTTTATAGAACTTGAAAACAGCACATACTAACTTTTGAGAGGCGATGATGTAAAGAAATTGGAACTGGCTGAGAATCTACTGCAAGGATAGGTAGTGGTAGCAGAAACATGTGATATTCATGAGCAACAGAGTAAGTGGTTGAGTAGCAGTTCCAGACACAGTATCCATGGCTTTGAGATCTGTGGCATCCACTACTCCAGGGGACAGTGATTGTGTCCTTATTGAACTGTTTGTTTTGTTTTTATAATTTATTTTATTTTTGTTGCTGTTGTTGAAAATGTACAAGCAGAACATATACCAGTTCAACAATTTCTACATGTACAATTCAGTGACATTGATTACATTCTTTGAGTTGTGCAGCCATTCTCACCCTCTTTTTCTGAGGTGTTCCTCTCCCATTCACATAAACTCACTACCCCCTAAGGTCCCTAGCTAATCTTCTGAGTTGCTGTTGTCAATTTGATCCCGTATGGATATAACTTAAAAGAGCACAATGCTCAAGGCAGATATTCTTTACTAGTTGAACTAGTTTTATTCAAAAGATTTTTTATTATCATCTTCCTGGATGCCCATCCTTTCTTGTATCTGTCCAGTTTCTGGTACGGTTCTTTGGCTATCTGGATAGTATTCTACTCAATATCTTTTCAATGAATTCTCTTTACCAGGTTCTGCTAGAGTAAATTTCTGTGACTTGCAGCCAGGGACTCTGACTGATACAACACTCCCTTGGCACCATTAATAGATTTGCTGTATAATTACATCTTCTCTCAACTTCTTTATTCTTTTCTGCAGCTAGATGGAAAATATTTGCTCAGTCTTTTCATACGTTCCTTTTATATTGCATTTTGAATTCTCCTCTGACTCATCACCAGGACCTTCTTGTACCTTTCTGTCATGGATTACGTCCCCGCTAAAATGTGTGTATCAACTTAGGCCATGATTCCCAGTATTGCGTGGTTGTCCTCCATTTTGTGATTGTAATTTTATGTTAAGAGGATGAGGGTAGGATTGTAACACCACCCTTACTCAGGTCACCTCCCTGGTCCAATGTAAAGGGAGTTTCCCTGGGGTGTGGCCTGCACCACCTTCTATCTCTCAAGAGATAAAAGGAAAGGGAAGCAAGCAGAGAATAGGGAACCTCATACCACCAAGGAAGCAGTGTGTGAGCAGAGCCGATCCTTTTCCTGAGGTTCCTGTGCTGAGATGCTCCCAGACCAAGGGAAGACTGATGACAAGGACCTTCCTCCAGAGCCAACAAAGAGATCATTCCCCTAGAGCCGGTGCCCTGAATCCAGACTTCTAGCCTACTGGACTGTGAGAGAATAAAACTTCTCTTTGTTAAAGCCATCCACTTGTGGTATTTCTGTTATAGCATCACTAGATGACTAAGACACTTTCCCATAGTGGAGGGACAAAACTCAATGCCTAATAGAACCTAGTTTAGTATAAGCAACAGACATGGACTTGAAAGTATTTTTTGTATTCCCTGTGTGTGATTCCAATATCTGTAGTCAAACGTCAGTTTGACTTTTATCTTTTTCTTAGTTTTATTTCCTCAAAATTATGCCTGTTTACTTAGTTCTCAGTTGTAAAACGATATTCACCCAGGCCTTAACATCCAGTGATTAAAAGTGAGAGAGACGAAGGCGCTTAAAAACCGCCAGAGTGTGTTAGGATGGTACTAAGTCAAGTTCTAAGAGTTTTATGGTTAAATAAACAAATAGCTTTTTACTACTGCTCATTTAAAGAGGATTTTATGTTGTTCCTGAGATGGGAGTCTATAGGCAACTAATAAGAAGGAAGTGATTGTGAACTAAACCAGCTGCACCAAACTGCAAGCACCTTATGAATCAGCGGATCATGTAGGAGCACAAAGTGGTGAACTTCACCAAGTGTAGCTAAGGGCAGGTTTCTCAAATTTTGTTTTGTAGAACATTATTAAGGAGCCCTGGTGGCACAGTGGTTAAAGTGACTGACTGCTAACTGAAAGGTCAGCGGTTTGAAACCACTAGCAGCTCCGTGGGAGAAAGATGTGTGGGTCTGCTTCCACTGAGATTTATGGCCTTGGAAACCCTGTGGGATCACTATGAGTTGGAATTGACTCCAAGACAGTGGGTTTGGCTTTGGGTTCTTTAGGACATTAGTACCACTCAAAGTGTCAATAAGTATTTCATAAACAAAAAGGGCTTTGTGATAAATTGCATGTGGGGTTGTCTGCCAATCAAGATCAGCTCCTTGGTGTTCACAATATATTTTAGTATATTAGGGGTTCTGATAAGTCGCAGAATAAAGAAACCTGTTTCTTTTTTAAAAAATCTTTATTTTGCCCAAATTGCTAGAACTTAAATTTAAAAAAAAAAAAATTCTTTTGTTTCTACAGGACATTTTTTGATAGTCTGTGTGTATGAAGGGATATAAAAAACCAAAAACCCAGTGCCATCGAGTGGATTCTGACTCATAGCGACCCTATAGGACAGAGTAGAACTGCCCCATAGAGTTTCCAAGGAGTGCCTGGTGAATTCAAACTGCCGACCCTTTGGTTAGCAGCTGTAGCACTTAGCCACTACACCACCAGGGTTTCCATGAAGGGATATAGCTGATACAATTCAGTAATGACAAATGAAATCAGACAGGGAGGTCTGTCCAATTGTAAAGGATCCATAAAAAATAGTCTAAACATTTGGAACTTTCTCTGATATTGGAGAGACTTTAAAGACTTTTGAGGTAGAACAATAAGGAATTCGTGATTTAGGAAGATTAATTGACAATGATATATGTAGGCTTCAATGAAAAAGATGGAGACAAGGGAATCCATTAACCAGCTATCATGATGCTGGCACTTTGAGTAAAAAATAAAGAATTAGAAAGAGAACATTGGACATAGGTAGGAACCAACCAATAACAGTTAGTCACCAGTTGCTGTCCAGCAGATTTGACTCATGGTGACCCCATGTGTTTCAGAGTAGAAGTCTGCTTCACTGGGTTTTCAATGTCTGTGATACTTCAGAAGTAGTAGGTTTTTTGATGAAGTTTTTTGATACTTCAGAAGTAGTAGGTTTTTTGATGGGTGGATTTGAACCACCAGCCTTTGAGTTATTAGCCAAGCACTTAACCATTTGTGCCACCCAGGGTATTCATATATAGGAACTCACCAATAAAAAAAAAGAAAAAGAAGTGATTAATTCATTAGGCATGGTGATTAATGGGATAGAAAAAAAGGAGAGTTATGGATGCTGAGATAAAGTAGTAAAAACTGACAAGAGGGTACAAACCTGAATCAGTAAGGAAAATGTGGCATCAACAAATCTTTGAATTCATCAAATAAGGAGGATAGGGCTATTTGTGGAAGAATATTGCAAATATCTTGGGATCTTAAAAATTGATGGATTATTCTGATGTCTCCACTTAAGCTTTCTGGAGTTAGGATTGAATCATATTCTAGCTCTCTATTCTGCATTTTCTAATGTAGCAAAGAGAGCTTAAAGATAATAATACTCCCTTAGACTTAGATTTTGTCACGTTTCACCTCCTTGCTATGCAGAAGAATGTTTTACTATTTGTCTAATCTGCTGATGATTGACATAGAAGAGGGATTTTAGCACCAGAATAATCAGCGAATCCTGGATAATTTAGTGCATTTTGTAAGAAAGTAGAGCAATGTGAGTATACAATGTAAGGAAAGTAGGGGGCCTCCAAGGACAAGCATCCCTGAATGAAGGGTAAAAATAAGCTAGGGCAATACATTATTTCTCATCTTTATTGAAATGATTCTACTCACCACCCGACCTTCACCTTGGGATGTTATCTTGCTTTTGGGGAACTGTGCAAGAAGGGGATATTAAAATCTTGCTCTAAGTAAAATTTTGGTTATATATTGTATCAGTCAGAAACCCTGGTGGCGTAGTGGTTAAGTGGTACGGCTGCTAACCAAGAGGTTGGTAGTTCGAATCCACCAGGCACTCCTTGGAAACTCTATGGGGCAGTTCTACTCTGTCCTATAGGGTCGCTATGAGTCATAATTGACTCGATGGCAGTAGGTTTGGTTTTGGTTTTATTGTATCAGTCAGGATACAAAGAAAACAGAAGCAGTAGGAGAACACACACACACACACATACATATTTTTCCTTTATTTTAAGGAATTGTCACATGCCTCATGCTATTGCAGGTTGTGCAGCCCTGATCGTGAAGTGGCTAAGAGCTTGGCTGCTAACCAAAAGGTTTCCAGTTCAACTTCACCAGCTGCCCCTTGGAAACCCTACAGGGAAATTCTATTCTGTCCTGTAGGGTCGCTGTGAGTCGGCAACAGGTTTGGTTTATTGTGGGTTGTGGGGGCTGGCAAGTTTGAAATGCATAAGGCAGACCATACTGGCTGGGATGCTGAAAGAAATCTCACAGAACAACCACAACTGAGTTCCAAAGAGGAGGAAGAATTATCAACAAAAGAGAATGAGATAGAACAATGTAAAATTAAGAGGATATATCCAGTGGAGAATGTTAAAGGAAAGGAGGTCAATTCAAAAAAGTCCAAATGGAAGAGGTTGTTGAATTTGTGATAGGAAGCTGTAGTAGGGTAGGCATAACAATGACCCCTCAAATATATCCATGTCTTAATCTCCAGAACCTGTGTGTACATTATGTTATATGCAGGGCTTCGCACCAGTTCGTTCTGGTTCAAACCCCTGCTGAGAATTCACATTTCTAACAAATTCTCAGCTGAGAATCTGCGTTTTCCCTTGAGATGTACTGATTCTGAATCCACATTTTAACAGAATCACCAGGCGACTGTTATGTACAAATTCCTGGAAACTTTTTAGAAACAAAAATTTTTAGCAAGGGTTTGAACCTGAATGGTTGCAAGTGCTGTTTATATGGCAAGGAAGAATTGAAGCTGTAGATGAAAAGAAGGTTGTCCCAACTGCTGACCTTAAAATAAGGACATTATTCTGGATTTTCTAGGTGGTCCTTTATATGGGGTCAGTATCAGAGTAATGCAATGTGAGAGAGAATCAACTGGCCATTGCTAGCTTTGAAGATGGAAGGAGCTCATGAGCCAAGGTATGCTGGCAACCTCTAGAGCTAGAAATGGAGAGAAAATGGGTTCTCACCTAGAGCCTACAGAAAGGAACACAGCCTTGCTGACATTTTGAATTTAGCCTTGTGAGATCTATTTTGGACTTCTTTTTTTTTTTAATTGTGCTTTAGGTGAAAGTTTAGAGCCCATGTAAGTTTCTCATTCTAAAATTTATACACATATTGTTTTGTGACATTGGTTGCAATCCCTGTAATATGACAGCACTCTCCCCTTTTCTACCCCCGCTTCCCCATGTTCCTTAGTCCAGGTTTCCTGTTCCTTCCTGCCTTATCTTCTTGCTTTTGGGCAGTAGTTGTCCATTTGGTCTCGTATACTTGACTAAACTAAGAAGAACATTCTTCACCTGTGTTATTGTTTGTTTTACAGGCCTGTCTAATCTTTGTCTTTGGGAGTGGTTTCAGCTCTCAGTTAGCAGGGTGTCTGGGGGCCATAATCTTGGGGGTTCCTCCAGTCTCTGTCAGATCAGTAAGCCTGTTCTTTCTTTGTAAATTTGAATTTTGATCTACATTTTTCTAACGCTCTGTCTGAAACTCTCTATTGTTATCCATCAGAGTGGTAGCCAGGCTCCATCTAGTTCTTTGGGGCTCAGAGTGGTGGAGACTGTGGTTCATGTGGTCCTTTAGTCCTTTGGGCTAATATTTTCCTTGAGTCTTGGGCTTTCTTCATTCTCCTTTGCTCTGGATGGAATGGGACCAATAGATGCATCTTAGATGGCCACTCCCAAACTTTTAAGACCCCAGATGCTACTCACCAAAATAGGATGTAAAACTTTTTTTTTTTTTAATTAACTATGTTATGTCAACTGACGCCCCTCCAGTTTGGACTTCTGACCTCAAGCACAGATACAAAATTTGTTTTGTTTTGAGCCACTAAGTTTGTGACAATTCATTACAGAGGCAAAAGAAACTAATAAAAAGGTCAGTGTTTGTATGGATATACAGTTTAAGTCCATCATCTGTCAGTTTGTCATGCTGTAGTGGCTTGCATGTTGCTATGATACTGGAAACTATGCCACTGGTATTTCAAACACCAGCATGGTCAGCCATGGTGGACAGGTTTCAGCAGAGCTTCAGGCTAAGACAGATTAGGAAAAAAGGCTCGTGATCTATTCCAGAAAATTAGCAAATGAAAAACTAGCGGATCACAGAATATTATCTGAAATAGTAGTGGAAGGTGAGCCCCTAATTTGGAAGGCAGTACACAATAGATGCGACAGCAGACTCGAACATACCAATGATCATGACGATGGTAGAGGACCTCGTGGCATTTCGTTCTGTTACTGAAGCTGACTCAACAGCAAGTAAGATCAGTTTCAGTAGAAAGAATGGAGACCTATTACAGAGTCTTACAAATGAGGAATTGAAGCAGCAGGTGTAGGCTCACATTTTCAGCAAATTAGCCAGTGAAAGAAGGAAGAGAAGTAGGATGACAATGTCTGAGAAATTGTTAATTGAGAAAAATTCAAATGGATCTAATTAAATAGAAATAGCATAGCTTGAGAAATGATACCCTATTTAGTTCCTTATTTGCAACTAAACAGAACATTTCTTAAGAAGATCAAACAAACATTATTGTCACAGCAAACAAATGAAAATCTCCCAAACTAATGGATGCAATAAGTGAGATCTAGAAACTCACAGAAAACTGTTTCATTTACTATAAGGATAAAAAATGAAATCTGTCACCTCTAAATTGTATGAAACAATAAATAGTGCCAATTATGAAAATAAACATGTAAGAAAAAAACCTGGCTACTTCATAAAAAATGTCAATTTTACATATTAAAGATGTAAAAAATGTTATGTTGTTGACAAGGTAAGTGCCTTTACAGAGACAATAAATGTGAGTATTCTAAACCAAAGCATATACAGAGTAAAATAGAAGACTGAAAAAAATGTCAGTAAATCAGTGTGTATAGAAAATCAATCCAGTTTTATCATAAAGGTTTGCATGAAAAAGTCTAGGAACATTTAAGGGTTAAAGGAAACCGAGTTCCCCAAACGCTATTCTGGGCAACACTGAGCTATATAGGCCATTTTTATGCAAAACAAATTCCACTGTAAAAACACAAATATAGTTTTTTTAAAAAGCAAATCTTTTCTCTCTATTGATTTGGCAGAAGATATGTTCAAAGCTAATAATTCATTTTTAAAAATAAACGTATCTAAGTCGTCCAGTTGATTCCGACTCATAGTGACCCTACAGGACAGAGTAGGACTGCCTCAGAGTTTCCAAGGAGCATCTGGTGGATTTGAACTGCTGACCTTTTGGTTAGCAACCGTGGCACTTAACCACTATACCACAAGCATTTCCTATGTAAGTCTAGGTAAAGAAAGTTGTCAAATGGATGATTTAGACCAGATGGCCTACCAGGTTCTATTTAAAATAATGGTCCTAGGAATTCTAGTGTTGGAGATATGGTGCCATATATGTAATCATTAATCGTATAAAGCATTCTATGATCAAATGGTTAGCAAATGCTGTATTAAACTTTGCTGCATCAAGAACAAGATGATATCCAGCTACCACTAACAACCGTTCTAATCAGGGCCACAATAGATGGACCCTGATAGAATGGGGGAAAAAATGTGGAACAGGACTTTAAATTCCTAAAAAACAAAAAAGCAAACAAACAAAAAATATCAGACCTACTGAGGACTGGAGGACTCCCTGAGACTATTGCCCTGAGAATCTCTTCAAACCTTGAACCGAAACTTACCCCCGAGGTCACCTTGTAGCTAAAAAACAAATTGGCTCAAAAAATAATGAATATCACTAGTAAGTACTGTACTCCTTTAATAAATCACCTATTTGAGACCAAATGGTCAACAATGACTTTAAAACAAAGATGAGAAACAAAGGGGGCAGGGAAACTAGCGGAGACTAGTGGAAAAGGAACAACCAGAACAGAAACAATGAGAATGTTCATGCATTGTGAAGAATGTAACCAATATCACTGGACAACTTGTGTAGAGATCATTAAATGGGAACTTAAACTGCTGTGTAAAGCTTCACTGACAACACAATAAAGTATTATTAAAAAAGAAAAAAAACTTTGCTGTATGAATTCTCAGACCCTTCAACATATGAATCTCTAAGAACTGTTTAAGTGCAGCGTTTCCCAGATATTTTTTTTTGACAAGTGGAAATGTTTTTCCTGAGACTCTCAATACTAGTGTCCAGCATAGTAAACTGTTACCATAAATAAAATCAGTGTCTAAAACAAAAGTGAAAAATAAGAAATCAGAAATATTTTGACTTGTTTCCTTCTAAATCTCCATTTTTCATAGACACCCCTTCCCCCTCCCCAGATCATAATGGACAGTTAAGACCATCCTTCCACTTCTTAGGACCATATATTCACCACTCTGTCTGTCCACTTAACAACACTTAATTGTTTCCCATCTGAGGAAGTTCCCTGTAGCGGTTGGTTCAGATCTTTGTGTGCTGAGAGCTCCTGTTTTACTCTATATTATTATTTTAAATATTTTATTACATTTTTTGCAGAAGTATACACAGCAGAACAGGTTCCCATTCAACAATTTCCACACATAATGTTCAGTGACACTGGTTACATTCTTCAGTTTGTGTCAACATTCTCATTATTTCTTTTCTGGTTGTTCCACTTCCATTAATTTAGACTCACTGCCTCCCTCTTCCCCCCCCACCCCAACTTCTTATCTATGCTTCAGAGTAATTATAGTTCATTTGGTCTCATATGAATAACTTTTAGAAGAGCACAGTTCTAAAGCATGAAATTCTTTACTTTTTGAGCTAATCGGCTGTTTTGTTAAAAGGTGATTTCAGGAATAGTTTCTGCTCAAGTTTTAATGAGTATCTCCGGGCAATAATCTCGGGGATTCTTCCAGTATCAGTGGGTCCAGCAACCTGGATTCTCTGAGAATTTGAAGTTTTAATTCATATTCTTTTTCCTCTTTTTATCAGCATTCATCTGTAGTGACCCTGACTGAACACTCGATAGTGGTATTTGGGCTCTCCTGCATATTCTTGATCACTTGTTTGCCAAGCTACTTTCTACATGCTTGATCCATTGCCCTTTGGCCTTCTTTCCTGTTAAATAATTATCTAAGTTCTTGCAGTCTTTATTTTAGTTAAAATCATACCAATAATTTGCTAAGCATCTAAGACTTTATTCACTTTTTATGCCCTAATTCAAACTTCACAGCTCTGTGGCAGGTGTTTGTTGTACCATTTTTCAGCAGAGAAAACAAAGGACTGAAGACCCCACAGCTGGTACATGATGGAGTCAAAACTTGAACTCAGATTTGTTTTATCTATCTCTAAAGCTTGTACCTTTTCTGTTAAATATTTCTGATTTTGTTGTTGTTGAGAATATACACAGCAATCCATATACCAATTCAGCTGTTTCTACATGTACAATTCAGTGACATTGATTACATTCTTAGTGTTGTGCACCCATCTTTACCCTCCTTTTCTGAATTGTTCCTCCCCCGTTGACATAAATTTACTGCCTCGTAAGCTTCCTCCTATCCACTTTTTTGAGTTGCTGTTGTCGGTTTGATCCCATATAGATAGTTCTTAAAAGAGCATAATGCTCAAGGCAGACATTTTTTGTTAATCTATTGTTTGGTTTTTAGAAGACTTCAAGGGATATTTTTGTTTTAAGGTTTAAAGACTATCTCAGGGCAATAGTTTCAGGGGTTCATCCAGCCTTCACGGTTCAAGAAAGTCTGGATTCCATGAGAATTTGAAATTATGCTCTGCGTTTTGACTCTTTTGATCAGGGTTCCTTTATAGAACCTTTGATCAAAATGTTCAGTAATGGTAGTCAGGTAACATTCAGTTCTTCTGGTCTATGGCAGAGGTAGAAGTTGTTCGTGGAGGCAATTAGCCACACATTTCAAATCCCCTCCTATTCCTGACTCTCCTTCCTCTGTTGCTCCAGGCAAATAGAGACAGATTATTGTGCCTTGGATGGCCACTTGTAAGATTTTAAGATCCCAGGCACTATGCAATGGACTAGGAGATAGAACAGAAGCATTAAATATGTTATTAGGTCAATTAACTGGAATGTTCCATGAAACCATGACCCATAACCCTAAACATCTAAAACAAGAAACCAGGTGCCATGAGGTATTTGGTTAGACTTAAGCAGCCTCAGCTGACACTGTTTTTGTTGTTTTTATAAATATATGTATCACATACAATTCACCAATTCAAGTTTTTATAGGTGTACCACTTATTGATAGCAGTTAAAATAATTGGCTGTGCAACCCTACCCTCAATCAATGTGATTTTTAAAGCTTGTATCTGAATGCTAGGAAACCCTGGTGGCATAGTAGTTAAGTGCTAAGGCTGCTAACCAAAGGGTCGGCAGTTAGAATCTGCCAGGCGTTCCTTGGAAACTCTATGGGGCAGTTCTACTTTGTCCTGTGGGGTCGCTATGAGTCGGAATCGACTCAACGACACTGGATTTGGTTTGGTACATTAATGCTAACCTTTTGGATCCAGTTTTCTTTCCTTTTCTTTTCCTCATCATGAATTCTTCAAAACTATTTAAGATTTCAGCCAGAATTCCAAGAATTGAGCTGAGGGAGACAAGAAGAGTAAGGATTATCACTTCAGATAATAGAGGTCAAGGCCTAGGGGCCTGAGGGACAATTCTTTTTTCTGTTTGTTTGTTTTTATTGTACTTTAGATGAAGGTTTACAGAACAAACCAGTTTCTCATCGAACAGTTAGCACACACATTGTTCTATGACATTGGTTAATAACCCCATGACATGTCAATACTTTCCCTTTTCAACCCTGGGTTCCCTATTACCAGTTTTCCTGTCCGCCTCCCCCACCCCAACCCCCACCTTCCAGTCCCTGCCCCAGGGCTGGTGTGCCCCTTCAGTCTTGTTTTGTTCCATAGGCCTGTTCAATCTTTGGCTGAAGGGTGACTCTCAGGAGTGACCTCATTACTGAGCTGAAAGGGTGTCGGGGGCCATACTCTCAGGGTTTCTCTAGATTCTGTCAGGCCAGCAAGTCTGGTCCTTCTTTTTGAGTTAGAATTTTGTTCTACATTTCCCTTCAGCTCTGTCTGGGACCCTCTACTGTGCTGAGGAACATTCCTGAAAGAGATCACCAAACCTAGCATCAGAGCTGATGGCATCTGAACCCATTCATGTCACAAGTGCTTTCTGACTACAGAACTCAACATCAGGCCTTGCAAAGGGATCATGGGTTTCCCCTCGGAATCACTTGGGCTCTGCTACGTTCTTTTTCCCAAATTGCCCTTCATTGGGCTCATGCTTTCCATGCGGAAATAGGCCTCACACCTAAGAGTAATTTCTTGCCTCCTTTTTAACTACACCCCCTTAGCCTAAAGCCCTTCTGTTCTCTTTCCACCCGTCACTTCAGAAGACGAGATTCCTCTGAGTAATGGAAGCCCTTCTTGGGTAGTGCCGTTGCTCCATTATGCTTTCTTCTAATCCCAGAAGAATGCTTCCTGTCACCCTTGCTGCCTCAGCTCACACATCTCAGGTGCCTATGGTCACCTTCTTTTTTTTTAATTATGCTTTAGGTGAAAGTTTACAGAGCAAATTAGTCTTTCGTTAAACAATTAATACACATATCGTTTTGTGATATTGGTTGTCAACCCTGTGATGTGTCAACACTCTCCCCTTTTCAACCTCGGGTTCCTCATATGCATTCATCCAGCTTTCCTGTCCTTTCCTGGCTTCTCGTTTTTTGTTTTGGGCCTGGCGTGCCCATTTAGTCTTATATATATGGTTGAACTACATGTGTTATTGTTTGTATTACAAGCCTGTTTAATTTTTGGCTGAAGGGTGAACTTCAGAAGTGATTTTGGTACTGAGTTAAAAGGGTGTCTGGGGCTCATACTCTTGAGGTTTCTCCAGTCTCTATCAGACCAGTAAGTCTGGTCTTTTTTTTTGTGAGTTTGAATTTTGTTCTACATTTTTCTCTAGCTCTGTTAAAAAAAAAAAAAAAAAAAAAAAAAACCCAGTGCCATTGAATCAATAAGTATCCTCTATTATTATTATGATGCCTGTCAAAGAAGTCAGCGGTGGTAGCCGGGCACCATCTAGTTGTGCTGGACTCAGTCTGGTGGAGGCTGTGGTAGTTGTGGTCCACTAGTCCTTTGGACTAATAATATTCTCCTTGTGTCTTTGGTTTTCTTCATTCTTCTTTGCTCCTAATGGGGTGATTATAGTCATCTCCTGGTTGCACTGTATTGATTTACATTGGGCTTATTGTCTGTAGGAAGCTCCTAATAACTTTTGGCAAAATGATTCCATATATATATATATGTTTTGTTTTTTTTTTAATAGGACAATGTCATCTTTATTTTTCTAACAAAGCTTTTTTTCAGTTATTAAAAAAAAATTTATTGGTTTAGTAGAGACCAGAGGATTGCACTCAGAATCATCTGAGAAAGTTATTTTAAAATGTCAGTGCCTGATTTAATTGCTTTTGGAGTAGATTCCGTGTATCAGTATTTTTAATAGTGCCCCAGGCTGTTCTAATATGCATCCAGAAAGGAGAACACTGATGTAGGCGGCCAATGTGGTGTTCAAAAGCAAGGTGACCACGTGCACCAGTTTTCCTGGAGAAACCCCTGCTGTAATTACAATAATGGTCCTTTCCACTCTCAAACATTCCCCAGTTTGTGTATACACATGTGTGTGTGTGTAAATTGTTCCTGTTTGTATGATAACTTGTATGGCTTTCCTGTTCATACAACACATCTGGAAAGCCTGTGAAAAATTTAGGTTCCCTGGTCATATGTCTGTCCCAAAGATTGAGTTTCTGCAGGTTTTAGGTAAGGCTAGAAGATATACATTAAAAACAAGCACCTTGTCCCAAATTGATTCTAATGCAGGTGATCCATGCACTACCCTTAAAAACAATATTTAGGATCCAAATTTTGAAAGCATGGTAGGACCTATCTTAATGTGACTAAGATAATGTCCCATCATCTGTCTGTCAGCTTGTCATTCTGAGACGCCTTGCATGTTTCTGTGATGCTAGAAGCTATGCCTCCAATACTTTAAATACCCGCATGGTCACCCATGGTGGACAGTTTTCAAGAGACTGGGAAGAAAGTTCTGGTAATCTATCTCTGAAAATGACATCACAACCAAATAGTGTTTGGTATAGTGCTGGAAGATGAACCACGTAGGCTAGAAGTCATTCAATATACACAGAGGCTGCAACAATGGACCGTAAATATGATTGTAAAGATGGCGCAGGACCAGGCAACATTTCATTCTATCGTACATGGACTTGCCATGAGTCAAAGCTGACTTAATGGTAGCTAGCAACAGCAATATAGTATCAACTTTTCTAGATAATAATGAAAGATATCTAAAGGTGAATAATAAAAATAATAAATAATAGGGTCTAATAATTACTGTTGAATTCTTATACTGTACCACTATGCTAAGTGTTTATATAGAAAGTATCATTTGATCCTTCAAAGAACCCTAGAAGTGGTTATGATTCCATTGTGTGAATAAAGAACTTGCTATATACATATATATATATATGTGTGTGTGTGTGTGTGTGTATATATATAACTTTAGGTGAAGGTGTAGAGAACTACCTTCCCATTAAAAAACTAGCACACATATTGTTTTGTGACATTGGATACCAACCCCATGACATGACAACACTCTCAGCTTCTCGACCTTGGGTTCCCTGTTACCAGCTTTCCTGTCACCTCCTGCCTTCTAGTCCTTGCCCCTGGGCTGGTGTGTCCCTTTAGTCTCTTTTTGTTTTATGGGCCTGTATAATCTTTGACTAAAGGGTGAACCTTAGCAGTGACTTCATTATTGAGCTAAAAGGGTGTCCAGGGGCCATACTCTCAGGGTTTCCCCAGTTCCTGTCAGGCCAGCTAGTCTGGTCTTTTTTTTGTGAGTTAGAATTTTGTTCTTCATTTTTCTTCAGGTCTGTCGAGACCCTCTATTGTGATCACTATCAGAGTAGTCAGTGGTGCTAGCCAGGCACCACCTAGTTGTACTGGACTCAACCTGGGGGGGCTGTGGTAGTTGTGGCCCATTAGTCCTTTGGACTAACCTTTCCCTCATCTCTTTGGTTTTCTTCATTCTCCCTTGCTCCAGATGGGGTGAGACCAGTGGATTATCTTAGATGGCTGCTCAAAAGCTTTTAAGACCCCAGACACTACTCACCAAAGTAGAATGTAGAACATTTTCTTTATAAACTATGTTATGCCAATTGAGATAGATGTTCCCCAAGACCATGGTCCCCATAGCCCTCAGTCCAGTAATTCGGTCTCTCAGAGAGTTTAGATGTGTCTGTAGTCAGATTTTTTTTATAGTCGGAATCGACTCGACGGCAGTGGGTATGGAGCTTCCGTGACCTTGCCTTGTACAAGCTGTGCTGGCTTCCCCAGTA